>NC_069505.1:564468328-564481821 GCF_027579735.1 Bombina bombina
TCTCCCTCTCCCCCTCCTCTCTCTCTCCCCCCTCTCCCCTCTCTCTCTCTCCCCCCTCTCCCCCTCTCTCCCTCCCCCCCTCTCCCCCTCTCTCTCTCTCTCTCTCTCTCTCTCCCCCTATCTCCCCTCTCTCTCTTCCCTCTCTCTCGCTTTCCTCTCTCCCCCCTCTGTCTCTCTCTCCCTCTCTCTCCCCCCTCTGTCTCTCTCCCCCCCTCTTTCTCTCTCTCCCCCCTCTGTCTCTCTCTCTCCCTCTTGGTCTCTCTCTCCCCTCTTTCTCTCTCTCTCTCTCTCCCCCCCCCCTCTCTCTCTCCCCCCCTCTCCCCCTCTCTCTCTCTCTCTCCCCCTCTCCCCCTCTCTCTCTCTCCCCCCTCTCCCCCTCTCTCTCTCTCCCCCCTCTCCCCCTCTCTCTCTCTCTCTCTCTCTCTCTCTCCCTCCCCCTTCTCCCCTCTCTCTCTCTCTCTCCCCCTCTCCTGCTCTCTCTCCTCTCTCCCCTCTCTCTCTCCCCTCTCTCTCCCCCCCTTTCTCTCCCCCCTCTGTCTCTCTCCCTCTTTCTCTCCCCCCTCTGTCTCTATCTCTCCTCTCTATCTCCCCCCTCTGTCTCTCTCTCCCCTCTCTCTCCCCCTCTCTCTCTCTCCCCTCTCTCTTTCTCTCTCCCCCTCTCTTTCTCTCCCCCTCTCTCTCTCTCTCCACATCTCCCCTCTTTCTCTCTCCCCTCTCTCCATCTCCCTCTCCCCCCTCTCTCTCTCCCCTGTCTCTTTCTCCCCTCTTGATCTCTCTCCCCCCTCTCCCCTCTTTTGAGCTGTTTGAGCTCTCTCCACGGCCTTTCATGGCCCTGCCCCCGGCCCCGCCCCTTTACGGCCTTCCCGCTAGGCCACGCCCCTTCAGGGTCTTCCCGCTAGGTCACACCCCCTTTCACGATCGGTCACACCCACTTCTTCTCGCAGCAGTCGGCAGATCAGGTAGGGAATCCAAGGCCAGGTGTGTTTGTCCTGGTGCTCTCTCTACTGCGCATGACAGCTTCGGACAAACACACTTGGCCTTTTATAGTATAGGATTACCCTAAATTTAGCTATTAGATTTATACCCATAGGGTTACAATTTGGTTTTTAAAGTGGAAATACAATATTTTATTTTACAGTGTATCAGAAAATTGGTTTGAGAGTAAATGCGCATAGTAAACATCTTGTGATCTATTTGCAACTTTTAGTGTGTTTGTGTATAAATGAATAATCGCTTATTAATAACTTGTTAATGTTCAATTAATCTGTATATTTTTATCATAACTGAATCCTCGTTACTTCACAAATATATTTTACTGTGTTTACAACACTCACCTGATTAGAACTTGATTAAAAATTTGAATTGTTATTGAATATTAATAAATTATAATTTTATTATTGATATTAATTATTAATATTCATAATCAATCATTCAACAAATCATTACTTAATGCTTCATAATTACAGCTTAGGAGACCTGTTGGGAAACAGCTATGTTCCAGTTACCAGCAATCTGGGATGCTGTTAGTACCCAGTACATAGGATTTAGAACTTTAAATAAAAATGGCATCAGACACGTGTGTTGTTTCGATCTTCTCTTTAAAATGACATTTAACACTCATTGCTTTTGGGTAAAATGTTGCTTGGCAAAAAGGAAACTGCACATCTGCTTCATTTAAATCCCATTAAATTTCTGGGGAATTAAAGTCATTGCCACACATACACTAGGTGACCCGGTGCTTAACAGACTCACAAACAGATCAAATATTTAATAACTTACTCTCAGGCAGTGGTGGATGAAGCTGGGGAGGAATCATTATCCTTATTTTGAGCCTCTGGAAAAAGAAAAAGAAAATTTATGCTTACCTGATAAATTTATTTATTTCTTGACACAGTGAGTCCATGGATCATCAGTAATTACTGTTGGGAATATCACTCCTGGCCAGCAGGAGAAGGCAAAGAGCACCACAGCAAAGCTGTTAAGTATCACCTCCATTCCCACAAACCCCAGTCATTTGTACGAAGGAAAAGGAGAGAAAGGAAGCAACACAAGGTGCAGGGGTGCCTGAGGTTTATAAAAAAAAACAACAATGTCTGAAAAATACAGGGGGGGCCGTGGACTCACCGTGTCAAGAAATAAATAAATTTATCAGGTAAGCATAAATTTAGTTTTCTTTCTAATGACACGGTGAGTCCACGGATTATCAGTAATTACTGTTGGGAATTAATATCCAAGCTAGGACACAGATGATAAGGGAGGGACAAGACAGGGAACCTAAACAGAAGGCACCACTGCTTGAAGAACCTTTCTCCCAAAAGAAGCCTCAGCCAAGGCAAAACTATCAAATTTATAACATTTTTAAAAAGTGTGTAGAGAGGACCAAGTTGCAGCCTTGCAAATCTGTTCCACAGAAGCTTCATTTTTGAAGGCCCAGGAAGAAGAAACAGCCCTAGTGGAATGAGCTGCGATTCTCTCAGGAGGCTACTGTTCAGCAGTTTCATAGGCCAAGCGAATTATACTCTTAAGCCAGAAAGAAAGAGTAGCTTTCTGACCCTTGCGTTTCCCAGATAAAATGACAAGGCAGAAGACTGTCGAAAATCATTAGTCGCCTGCAAATAGAATTTCAACGCACGTACCATATCTAGGTTGTGCAGCAAACGCTCCTTATGTGAAGAAGGATTAGGACACAAAGAAGGAACAACGATTTCCTGATTAATATTCCTATCCGAAAATAATAACTTAGTACGCAGAACCACCTTATCAGAATGAAAGATAAGGGGGAATCACACTGCAACGCAGAGAGTTCCGAAACTCTGAGCAAAAGAAATGGCAACAAGAAACAAAACTTTCCAAGATAAAACTTAATATCTAAGGAATGCACAGGCTCAAACGGAGTCTGCTGAAGGACTTTTAAAACAAGGTTAAGACTCCAGGGAGGAGTAACAGGTTTAAACACAGGCCTGATTCTGACCAAGGCCTGACAAAAGGATTGCACATCTGGCACATCCGCCAAACGCTTATGCAACAAAATAGACAAAGCAGATATTTGACCCTTCAAAGTACTCACTGATACCTTTCTCCAGACCGTCCTGGAAAAAAGACAGAATCCTAGGAATCCTGACTCTACTCCACAAGAACCCCTTGGCCTCACACCAGTACAGATATTTATGCTCCATATTTAATGGTAAATCCTTCTAGTCAAAGGCTTATGGGCCTGGATCAATTTCTCAATGACCGAGTCCGAAAACCCGCGCTTAGACAAAATTAAGCGTTCAATCTCCACGCAGTCAGCTTCAGAGAAACAAGATTTGGATGAAGGAAGGGCCCTTGAAGTAGAAGGTCTTTCCTCAGCGGGAGTCTCCAGGGTGGAAGAGATGACATCTCCACTATGTCTACATACCAGATTCTGCAAGGCCACGCCGGTGCTATGAGAATCACCGAAGCCCTCTCCTGCTTGATCCGAGCAATGACCCGTGGAAGGAGAGCGAGCGGAGGAAACAAGTATGCTATACTGAAATTCCATGGCACCGCCAGTGCATCTATCAGGACTGCATTTGGATCCCTTGACCTCGAACCATACCTCGGGAGCTTGGCATTCTGCCGAGAAGCCATGAGATCTACTCCTGCTGCCCCATTTGAGGATCAAACTGGAAAACACCTCAGGATGGAGCTCCCACTCCCCCGGGTGAAAGGTCTGTCTGCTCAGAAAATCTGCTTCCCAATTGTCCACTCCTGGAATGTGGATCGCAGATAGCCAAAATTATTCAGTGGGCGGAGACCACAACTGCTGTCTACCTGTCATGGCCAAGGAACCGAGTTCCTCCCTGATGGTATAAGTAAGCCACAGAAGTTATTTCTCCGACTGGAACCTGATAAACCAGGCTGAAGCTAACTGAGGCCAGGCCAGTAAAGCATTGAAGATTGCCCTCAGCTCTAGGATGTTTATGGGGAGAACTGCCTCCTCCGGAGTCTAAGACCCTGAGCCTTCAACAAGCCCCAGACTGCTCCCCATCCCAGCAGGCTGGCATCCATGATCACAATCACCCAGGTAGGCCTGTGGAAGCAGGTTCCCTGGGAGAGATGTTCCTGAGACAACCACCATGGAAAAGATTCTCTTGTCGCCTGATCCAGTTCTATTCGGAGACAGATCTCTGTATGAGAGTTTGCTTGTTGAAAAGACGGCACCTGAACTAGAATGTCGTCCAGATATGGTGCCACTGCAACGCCCCAAGACCGGAGCAAGACCGAATGGAACAGCCACAAATTGGAAGTGCTTGTCTAGAAAAGCAAACCTCAAAAACTTGTGATGATCCCTGTGGATGGGAACATGAAGGTACGCATCCTTTAGGTCTATGGTTGTCATGAACTGACCCTCTTGAACCAAGGGAAGAATGGAACGAATAGTTTCCATCTTGAAGGACGGTACTCTGAAACTTGTTTAGACTTTTGAGGTCTAAAATCGGTCTGAAAGTTCCCTCTTTTTTGGGAACCACAAACAGATTGGAGTAGAATCCCAGACCCTGTTCCTGCATTGGAACGGGAACTATCACTCCCAGGGCAGAAAGATCCGAACACAATGTAAGAGCCTCTCTTTTTATCTGGTCTACAGATAATCTTGAGAGAGGAACCTGCCCTGGGAGGAAAAGTCTTGAACTCTAGTTTGTATCCCTGGGACACAATGTCCACCGCCCAGGGATCCGGAACATCCCAAACCCAGGCTTGAGCGAAGTGAGAAAGTCTGCCCCCTACAAGATCAGCTCCCAGATCGGGGGAAGGCTTCCATGCTGTTTGAATCATTTGCGGGCTTCTTAGATTGCTTCCCCTTGTTCCAAGGCTGATTGGGATTCCAGGAAGACTTGGACTGTTCTGCTTGGAAGAGGGGGGGGGGTTGGAAAGGCTTACCTCTAAAGTTTCGAATGGAACGAAAATTACTATGACGCCCTTTCTGTTTATTTCTCTTATCCTGTGGGAGGAAATATCCTTTTCCTCCTGTAATATCAGAAATAATTTCAGCCAAGCCGGCCCAAACAAGGTCTTACCCTTGAAGGGGATCGCCATAAGTTTGGACTTAGAAGAAACATCCGCAGACCAGAATTTCAACCATAAAGCTCTGCGAGCTAGTAAAACAAAACCAGATATTTTTGCTCCCAACTTAATGACTTGTAAGGAATCATCCGTGATAAAGGAATTAGCCAACTTAAGAGTCTTAATCCTATCTTGGATCTCCTCAAGAGGCGTATCTGTCTGAATAGAATCAAAGCATCAAACCAGTAGGCTGCCGCGCTGGTGACAGTGGCAATGCACACTGCAGGCTGCCATTGTAGACCCTGGTGAACATAGATTTTCTTTAACAATGCCTCCAACTTCTTTTCCATAGGATCCTTAAAGGAACAGCTATCCTCTATGGGAAAAGTGGTTCTCTTAGCCAAAATGGAAATCGCCCCTTCCACCTTGGGGACCGTTTGCCAAGACTCCTTAATAGAGTCAGCTATTGGAAACATTTTCTTGAAAATTGGAGATGGAGAAAAGGGAATTCCAGGTCTCTCCCACTCCCATGCAATAATCTCTGTAGCACTGTCTGGTACAGGGAAAACCTCCACCGCGGAGGAAACATCAAAGTACTTGTTCAGTTTGCTAAACTTCTTAGGATTGACTACGACAGTCGTATCGGAGTCGTCCAAGGTAGCTAAAACCTCCTTAAGTAACAGGCAGAGGTGTTCCAGCTTAAACCTGAAGGATACAACTTCAGCATCAGAAGCAGGAATTATACTGTCAGAATCTGAGATTTCACCCTCAGATGCCACCAAAGTGTCTTCCTCCTCAGATTTTTGAGCAAGGGAAACTTGGCTAGCCACAACCTGATCAGAAACCTTACTAGCTAATTCATTAAACTTCCTCTTGCGTTTTCCCTGAAGCATGAGAAAAGCAGACAGCGCCTCAGATACCGCAGAAGATACTGAGTAGCAATGTCTTGCAAAGAAAATCCTATCGGATTGTGAGAGGAAATGCAGGGCACTGCATGTGTAAAAGATTGGGATGCTTGGGGGGACAGTTGCGGCATATATGGTACAGGAGACCCCTGAACAGCATCCGCCTTATCTAAGGGTGGCTCATGTTCAAAAAGTCTCTCTCTCTATAACACAAAGTTCTCTCAATACAAGAAGAACAAAATGGTACTGGTGGTTCCACCTGGGAATCAAAACATAACTTGCATGCAACAATTTGCAAAGCCTCTTGGTCCATCTTGCAACAAAAACAAAACCCCAAAGGAAAAAAATAAAAAGCTGCTTTTATTTTAGCCTTAAAGTTAAACTGTACACAAAATGTTACTGTGCCTTTAAATTTAATTTAAGAAAAGAACAGATATACTGCAAATTCCCCAGGCAACCCTCTACACCTCAGCAACTTTACTGAGGTGCCTACTGTCCTGCTGCCTGGAAACTATTTCACCACTCAACGGTAGCTTTACTGAATGAAGGCTGAACTCCGGACCTGCGATCGGTCGTCTGAGCCCAACAATAGAGGAGCAGCTGACAACTACACCACAAACCAGAACTGACAGCACTGAAACTTTCTCCTCAGAGAGAAATTAAAGTGCGCCAAACAACCGCCGCCTCTGGAAAGACCCGCCCCTATTTTAACCTAAAAATCAGTCTGCCGGCAGCAGGACAGCTCACCCGGTTTGAGAGGTTGATTCTCCTCACATGGACCTGTGAAAAAGGAAAGAACTGAGTAAACTTACTCAGGCTTTTAGATTAGGGCAGCAAAGATGATTGAGAAATCGCAGTGAGGATTGTACCTCACAAGTTCCCAATTGCTTATAAGCCACCACTGCCCTACTGAAGAGACTGACATGGACCAGGCTAGACCCCAGAAAGATCAGAGCAAACCTACTCTGCTTTTAAAATAATAAAAACTTGATTGTAGAACTTCTATCATACACCGAAAACTTTACCACCTCCTTGCAACGCAGGCAAAGAGAATGACTAGGGTTTGTGGGAAGGAAGGTTATAGTTAACAGCTTTGCTGTGGTGCTCTTTGCCTCCTCCTGCTGGCCAGGAGTGATATTCTTAACAGTAATTACTGATGATCCGTGGACTCACTGTGTCATTAGAAAGAAATAAAGGGGGTGAACTCATCATATAGCACAGACCATAATGACGAAAAGCAAACAATAAACCATCTAGAAATGGCTATTTTGCGCTCGCGTGCAATCCCGATCCCTGCCCGCGCACAGCCAGTCACGTGCGGGCAGGAGCTGTCAATCTCCTCGGTCGGACTAGACCACTGAGATTGAATTTCGCCACCTTAGAGGTGGCGAAGAGGTTAGGAAAGCAGCGGTCTGTTGACCACTGCTTGTTAAATACGGCGAGCAGGTTTTTGTAGGGACTTTGATAAACTTATCAAAGCCTTAGGGGCTTTTAATGTGAGTCTCACCCTCCTCACATACACTACTACACCAGGTCATGTATACACATCACTGATACAGCATATAATGTGACAGTGTCACCCCTCCTCACATACACTACTACACCAGGTCATGTATACACATCACTGATACAGCATATAATGTGACAGTGTCACCCCCCTCCTCACATACACTACTACACCAGGTCACGTATACACATCACTGATACAGCATATAATGTGACAGTGTCACCCCATCCTCACATACACTACTACACCAGGTCATGTATACACATCACTGATACAGCATATAATGTGACAGTGTCACCCCTCCTCACATACACTACTACACCAGGTCATGTATACACAACACTGATACAGCATATAATGTGACAAGTGTCACCCCCTCCTCACATACACTACTACACCAGGTCTGTATACACATCACTGATAAAGCATATAATGTGAGTGTCACCCCTCCCTCACATACACTACTACACCAGGTCATGTATACACATCACTGATACAGCATATAATGTGACAGTGTCACCCCCTTATCACATACACTACTACACCAGGTCATGCATACACATCACTGATACAGCATATAATAGTGACAAGTGTTCACCCCTCCTCCACATCACTACTACATCCAGGTCACGTATACCACATCCAATGTTACAGCATATATAGTGACAGTGAGTCACCCCTCTCTCAACATACACTACTACATCCAGGTCATTATACCCATCACTGATACAGCACATGAATAGTGACAGTGTCAATCCCCTCCTAACATACACTACTACACAAGGACATGCAGAGAATATAAAGCACACACAGAGCACACGGACTACTATCATTTAGCAAGGTTACAATAATAAGTGTAAAGAAAAATATTATATATACATAAACAGGTAACTTACTTGTATAAGGATTCTTTTTCCCTAAAAAGTAAATTAAAAAAAAAGTTAGGAATGTTTGTTTATAAGACATTAAGATAATCATGAGTACAGGGAAAATCTTATTTGTGTTACTGACCCGTGTGCTGATACACAGCATCTGTTATGTGAGTGTGTGAGCTTTGTACATATCTATCCTATATTTATATATGTTAGTGGTCCTGTGCTGTATATGTTTATATACTGTATGTTACTGACCTGTGTGGCTGATACACACAGCATCTCTGTAGTGTGAGGTTGTGAGCTTTGTACATATCTATCCTATATTTAGATACGTTAGTTGTCCTGTGCTGTATATGTTTATATACTGTGTGTTACTGACCTGACCAGGGACGTATTTAGGTTTTTTTGCTGCCCTAGGCACTGAGAAATCTGCTGCCCCCACACTTCCTACCTCTGTGCATTTAGCTTATATGTCTGCTATATGTTTCCCACAAACATACTAAGGAGTTATTGTTTCACTTATTATTGACAGGCACACAAAGCCTGAGACTGGTTTAAAATTCATTATTTAAAGGGCGATAATACAAAAAAGTATTTCTGTGATTCAGACAGAGCATACACATTTATACAAGAGAACAAAGAAAAACTTTAGATAAATAATGTTGTTTAAAATTGCTTGTTAAGTTATGAAAGAAAAATGTGGTGTTTCATGTCCCTTTAACAAAAGGTTTCAGTCCTGTGCACTTACTGTATATAAAGTATCCACCACCAGCAGCAGCAGCAGCAATAAGCACAAAAACTCCAACAGCAACAATAATGATCAGGTTGGTCTGGGACTTCTTGGGTTCTGAAATTAAAACATAAGATGAGTCCAAGAAAATTAATACATTCTTTAATATCTGAGCCTGTATAATGCTGGTGCCATCAGTGTGACTTACTGTACAGACCTCACTAGATATGTGCCCAGAGCTCAGTAACCTGTCTGTGTCTCACATACTACAGTGACAGCACATGAGCACAATGTTATCAGTTAGTGCTGGTCATGTGACATCAGTGTGACTTACTGTACAGACCTCACTAGATATGTGCCCAGAGCTCAGTAACCTGTCTGTGTCTCACATACTACAGTGACAGCACATGAGCACAATGTTATCAGTTAGTGCTGGTCATGTGACATCAGTGTGACTTACAGTACAGACCTCACTAGATATGTGCCCAGAGCTCAGTAACCTGTCTGTGTCTCACATACTACAGTGACAGCACATGAGCACAATGTTATCAGTTATTGCTGGTCATGTGACATCAGTGTGACTTACAGTACAGACCTCACTAGATATGTGCCCAGAGCTCAGTAACCTGTCTGTGTCTCACATACTACAGTGACAGCACATGAGCACAATGTTATCAGTTAGTGCTGGTCATGTGACATCAGTGTGACTTACTGTACAGACCTCACTAGATATGTGCCCAGAGCTCAGTAACCTGTCTGTGTCTCACATACTACAGTGACAGCACATGAGCACAATGTTATCAGTTAGTGCTGGTCATGTGACATCAGTGTGACTTACAGTACAGACCTCACTAGATATGTGCCCAGAGCTCAGTAACCTGTCTGTGTCTCACATACTACAGTGACAGCACATGAGCACAATGTTATCAGTTAGTGCTGGTCATGTGACATCAGTGTGACTTACAGTACAGACCTCACTAGATATGTGCCCAGAGCTCAGTAACCTGCCTGTCTCTCGCATACTACAGTGACAGAAGTCCCTGTGAGTGACAGGGTGAACGGGAAGGGACTTTGACCTAAGGGAGGAAGAGGCCCCCTTTTGGTTGGTTGGGGTAGAGGGGAAGGGGTTGGTTCAAATTGAACCATACTTAAGGGGCTGAGCGGGAAGAGGCAGGAAGTCACTTGTGAATAAACATTGTGGTGACAACAGCTTACACACTTGCTCCTTCATGCTTCTTCCTGCTCAGTCTTGGGTATGGCTCAGCTTGATGCCCTGCTGTCTCAATTGAGGGACGCTGCGGAGGAAAAAGGTCCTACCTGGCTGGAGGAGAAGCTCCGGTCCCTGCTGGATCCTGGTGCTGCCGGCGGTGAGGAACATATTGCGGTAAGGTCCAGGCCGTGCGCCGCTCGAAGCCCCATCTCGCCTGAGTCCGGATGGTGGGAGGAGTTCTGGTGGCCGTAGAAGAGGCAGTCCTAGTCTGGGAGCCAGAAGGACGTCGAGGAAGGTGGCAGCGGCAGATGCCGTGGCGCAGGAGGTCTCAAGAGCTATGCAGCAGCCCAGTAAGAGTCTGGCAACGTGAAAGACGGGAGTGGATGGCCTGTGCAGGCCTGGAGAAGGAGAGAGGCAGCTTGACAGGTGTCATGGCCCAGGGGGGCCTGAGGTGGTAAGGTGCAGTGACGGTAGAGGGGGGGAAGGCTCCAGGGGTGCGGGTGATGCACTTACGGCTGGGGATGATGGCCTGGTGGGGGGGGGGGGGTAAGCCGCATTTGGAGGTCCAGGTTCTAGTGGTGGGTTCTGATACGGCCAGGGGCAATGGGAAAAGAGGAGTTACCGAGGTCCCTCAGGGCATATATGTAGTTGGGGGGGGGGGCGATAGTCCTGAGTCCCATGGGGTCTGTGAGTCCTGGGATGACTTTGAGGACCTTACCCTTTGTTTGGATTCCTCGGAGGAGGATATGGTCCCGCCCACCACTCAAAGGGGGGGTCCTAAGAGTCAGTCTATGCTCACAGGCGTAGCTAGGGGGGGCTTCTCGGCCGTTAGGGGCCGTGGGGGGGTGTTGGGTAGGGATGTCCCTGTCAAGGGTGTTGGGACTGAGCCTAAAGATGTTTCTTTTGCAGATGTGGGGGATGTGGTGTCACGGCCAGGGACTTCTTCCGGCCTGCTTGCTGTTGGGGGTGACTTCCTGAGAGGGCATTCCTACGGCCTGCAAGATTCATGGACTGAGACCATCCGGCTGGATTTGGAGGATGGCGTTCCATTTGAGGAACATGCTGAAGTAATGGACTTGAGGGAGTTGGTGAGTACGGCCAGGGGCTTCGGCCACTGCCAGAGGGGTAAAGTGGGGAGGGGTAATTATTCTGTGGCTAGAGGGACTACTGGTAATGTGAAATGGCCGTACAGGCCGGGGGTGGTGGGATGCCCGCTAGGGGCAGACAGTGCAGGAAGTATGGGGCTGAGGATCTAGGTCAGGGAGACACCGAGGCCATGGCTCCAAAGAGGGGTAGGGGGGGAGCTTCGGCCAGTGCCTTGGGTTTTTCCACAGCGCAGACAGGTGCGGGTATGTGGGCTTGTCACATGTGTCTTTTTTGCAGGCTACAGGACACCAAGGCGAGGATCAGGCAGCTGCTACGGAACCTGGCGGTAGCGGGTTCCAGAGCCAGAAGATAGATACGGCTGTATCCCACTCGGATCAGTCCCAGAGGGCTGAGGAAGCAAGAAATGGTACGGGCAGGAATGCCATGGTGGGTAAGGGTGTTGGGGTGAATACGGGTGAATGTCTGTAAGGATTCTGTTGTGGTCACTGTGGTGGAGGGGTTATGTGACTTGTTAGCGAGGCTAGAGGGCGCTGGGTCGCTGGGCTCTGGGGCGGTGTCTAGTGCGTGGGTCCTGCCGGTAGCTCCTGTAGCAAGTACTGTCACAGTAGGGTCGCCATTTGTTGGGTCTGGTCTAGTGGCGGTGGTTGACCCTCAGGGCCAGTCCGCTACGGTGGCCCCCCCTGCTGCTGTCACCGCATTAGGGAAGGGGGCGGGGGGCCCGGAGCCTAAGATTGTGGTCACCGCCTTATCGCGGTCCTGTCTTTGTTCCATTGGCCCGTTGGGCATGCATCTCACGGCGGAATTGAGGGAAAAGATATGGAAGAGGGAATTCATTGAGTTGTTTTCCCTTTTGCCTCTGGACCAATCTTTCGAAATCCCTGAGGATTCAAAGAAGAATGCATCAAAAAAGAAGGAAGAGGAGAGGAAGAAGCGCTATAGGAAGTTAGCAAAAAATTTCACAAACTGGTTTCAGGCCTTTGTTGTTGTGCGGGAAAAATTGGATAAGGAGGTAGCATTGGGGCATATGGCAGGTCCTTTTGGGGCCCCTCCGATCCCTCAGTTGCGAATTTCACCTCTTGGGGTGGTCCCCGGGATGATACATCACCTGTCCTTCCCAAAATTGGGTTCCGTGAATGATGGTATCCCGGATGAGATGGCTTCTGTATCATATAAATCGTTTGACCTGTCAAACTAGTGAAGGAGGCTGGTCCTTTGGCGTTGTTGGCCAAGATTGATATAGAAGCGGCCTTCAGTTTGTTACCTGTTCATCCTTCCTCTCATTACCTACTGGGTTGTTGTTTCGACGGTGCCTATTACGTGGATCTCTGCCTCCCCATGGGGTGTTCCATTTCGTGCTCTCTGTTTGAGTGCTTTAGCACTTTCTTGGAGTGGGTGGTAAAAGTCCGTTCGGGTTTTGCATCAGTGGTGCAATACCTCAATGATTTTCTGTTCGTGGGCCTGGCCAGATCGGAGGATTGTGGGGGGCTAAGGGACTGCTTTTATCTAGTGGCTAGGGAGTTTGGGGTACACATTGCCATGGAGGAAATCTGAGGGTCCCTGTGACGGTCCTTAGTTTTCTGGACATCACTATCGATTCAGTCAAGTTGGAGTGTAGGTTGCCTCGTGATAAGGGTTGAGGACTTGGTAGGCGATGATTTGGGCGGGTTCCTTGGCATATCCAAGGTGACATTGAGGGACATTCAATCCCTCCTGGGGAAGTTGAATTTTGCGTGCAGAATCATTCCCATAGGTAGGGTTTTTGCAGAAGGATGTCATTGGCTATGGACGGGGTCCGTAAGCCTCATCATTTTGTGAGGGTCTCAAGGGGGTTGAAAGATGATTTGGCTGTATGGTTGCGGTTCCTTAGGGATTTTAATGGGGCGGCTTTGTTCCAGGAATTAGATTTGGTTAACTGACGCCTCTGGGGGTACATGGGTTTTGGGGCCTATTTTCAGGGGCAATGGTGTGCTGGGTGGCAACAGATTTGGTTCGGAATCTGGTATTGCTGGAACTGTTCCCCATCGTTGTGGCTTTGTTTGTCTGGGAGGGGGAGTTGGGGAACAAATCTATCTTGTTTTACACAGATAATATGGGTGTGGTTGCGGCAATCAACTATCGGCCTCTACCCCCCCCT
>NC_069505.1:564482021-564572021 GCF_027579735.1 Bombina bombina
CAGGTACGCTGGGCCGGAAAAGTGCCGAGCGTACCTGGTAGGAATTTGATAACTTCCAAAAGTAGTCAGATAGTGCCAAACTTGCGTTTGGAACATCTGTAGTGATGTAAGCATCGATCTCTGTGTCAGACTGAGTCCGGCGGATCGTATGTTATGTCACCAAATTCTACTTTTGCTGGTCTGTAGGGTTTGATAACTAAGGCGAATCAGGCTTGCCACAAATACGCTGCAAAATTCCAGCATATTTGCGGTTGACAGCTTGATAAATAGAGGCCTTTGTTTGCATGCAAGATCAGGTCATACCTGTTAATTACTAGAAGGAAAGTAAGAACAGATAAAAGATAATTAAAGGAACAGACTAGTAAAAATTAAACATTCATGATTCAGATAGGTGATGCAATTTTAAACAACTTTCCAATCTACTTTTATCATCAAATTTGCTTTGTTCTTTGGTATTCTTTGTTGAAAGCTAAACGTAGGCTCGTATGCTCTGATTTGATAAAGCCCACGGGTGGTGAAACATGTCAGGGGGAGTGGGAGGAGGAGTTTTTCTTTTTAACTAGCAATTAGTGCTATAATGATGCTGTAACATTGCTCTACTATACTTACGCATTATGCATGTGGTTATGGCAGACTAATTGTGTCGCCTGTAATTGAAGTAAGACGCAGATTTATTTAGGATTGCCTGGATGGGATTCCTGGTAAATATTTATATTTACCTAAGAGGAGCAACCCTCAAATATCCTAAGAACTCGCTATATATGCATCAAAAATTATACTAAATAGCCCTCCTACTTCAATTTAGATTTCCTACTCTAGTATTTAGATTGTACTATAAATTTGTTTCAGTACTATATTATGAGACATCTGCTGAGAATCAGCAATACTGATGTGCACAACATATCTCACTTATACTGAAGTGAGAGGCTGACTGGAATATCAATCTTGCAATAGTGTATATCACAATTGTTTCAGTATAGTGTTGTCTTCACATCTGATACATTTCATTTATTTCTCTAACAAAGTGAGAAAATAGTGACAAATAACAAGAGATATATGTCTGGTTTGTCCAATCACTTTTTGAAATAACCTCTTATGAATTGAAAAATATATTTTGGATAAAAACGGAGTGTATCCGTCAATTTGTAACTTCCAAGATTTCCCACAATTGTTTTATTATAGCGTAACCCCGCATTTGGCTCTCTTTACTTTATACAGTGTAAATAATAGCAATTTACAATCAGAGATATTTGTAAAGTCTGTGAAATCACTCTACATTAACCTCTTATGATCCGAAAGATATTGTGGCCTAACAATGGAGTGTATCTATCACAATCTGTGACTTACTTTACAGTACTAACATTATAGTACTTATCACATTAACCCTATATGACTAGGGATCTATAATACTTTACTGCACTCGGGGAATAGTAGCCATACATTTTATTCAACTACTGCATCGTTGCAACTCCATTGTGTTTCTATGTGTGAAATTTTATTTTTTTATTATTAAAATTTAAGTTTTACCCCTTCTTTCGGGGAATGATATTCTTTTCCGTCAACTTTGTAATTTGAATCCAGTGTTGTTGAGTGCTAAATATGTACACACTTTACTGGGTTCTCGCTAAGGCTCATATGCTCATTTCTAAGCCTTTGAAGGCCGCCTCTTATCTCAGTGCATTTTGACAGTTTTTTTTACAGTTAGACACTGAAAGTTCATGTTTGTCATATAGATAACACTGTGCCCACTCCCATGGAGTTATTTATGAGTCAGCACCGATTGACTAAAATGCAAGTCTGTCAAAAGAACTGAAATAAGTTTGCAGAGGCTTAGATATATAGGTAATATAAGTAAATTGAAAGCTGTTTAACCCCTTAATGACAACTGACGTACCAGGTACGTCATGCATTAACAAGCAGTTAATGACAATGGACGTACCTGGTACGTCAGTTGTCTAACAGAGTGCTGGAAGTGATCACAATCACTTCCAGCAGCTCTGAGGGTATTGCAGTGATGCCTCGATATGGAGGCATCCTGCAATACCCCTTTACAAGACTCCGATGCAGAGAGAGCCACTCTGTGGCCCTCTCTGCACCGGTAGTGATGGTGCCGATGGTGCCTTTGGGAGGTGGGAGGAGGGAGCGTGTGCACGCGGTGCACGATGCGCGCACACGTGCATGGGTGTGCGTGTGCACGTGGGCACGCGTGTGCACGTGGGCGCGCGTGCACGTGCACATGCGCACATTAGCCACACTGACACCAATGAAAAATGAAGGGGAAATTTTTTTTTTTTTTTACATTTAAAAGGATCTGGGAGGGGGAGGGGGTGGGGGGTATTGTGGGGGGCTGCTACACTACAGAAATAATTAAACATACAGATAAAAGTTAAAAATAAAATTAAAATAGTTTGGTTTGTGGGGTCAAACTGGGTACTGGCAGAAAGCTGCCAGTACCCAAGATGGGGTAATTAGGTAGGGAGAGGGTTAGAGAGCTGGAGGGGGGGGATCAGGGAGGTTGGTGCTAAGGCAGGGGTCCATCACAAAAAAAAAAAAAAACTCTTTTATTTAGTACTGGCAGACTTTCTGCAGTACTTAAGATGGCGGTAACAATTGTGGGGTGGGGGAGGGAAGAGAGCTGTTTGGGAGGGATCAGGGGGTGGGATGTGTCAGGTGGAGGCTGATCTCTAAAATTAACCCTGCAAGCTCCCTACAAGCTACCTAATTTAACCCCTTCACTGCTGGGCATAATTCACGTGTGGTGCGCAGCAGCATTTAGGCCTTCTAATTACCAAAAAGCAACGCCAAAGCCATATAAATCTGCTATTTCTGAACAAAGGGGATCCCAGAGAAGCTTTTACAACAATTTCTGCCATAATAGCATAAGCTGTTTGTAAATAATTTCAGTGAGAAACCTAAAATTGTGAAAAAAAGTTTTTTTTTTTATTTGCTCGCATTTGGCGGTGAAATGGTGGAATAAAATATACCAAAATGGGCCTAGATCAATACTTGGGGTTGTCTACTACACTACACTAAAGCTAAAATTAACCCTACAAGCTCCCTACAAGCTCCCAAATTAACCCCTTCACTCCTGGGCATAAAACATGTGTGGTGCGCAGAGGCATTTAGCGGCCTTCTAATTACCAAAAAGCAACCACAAAGCCATATAAGTCTGTTATTTCTGAAAAAGGGGATCCCAGAGAAGCATTTACAACCATTTGTGCCATAATTGCAGAAGCTGTTTGTAAATAATTTCAGTGGGAAACCTAAAGTTTGTGACAAAATTTGTGAAAAAGTGAACTTTTTTTTTTTTATCGCATTTGGCGGTGAAATGGTGGCATGAAATATACCAAAATGGGCCTAGATCAATACTTTGGGATGTCTTCTAAAACAAAATATATACATGTCAAGGGATATTCAGGTATTCCTGACAGATATCAGGGTTCCAAAGTAACTAGCGCTAATTTTGAAAAAAAGTGGTTTGGAAATAGCAAAGTGCTACTTGTATTTATTGCCCCATAAATTGCAAAAAAAAAGCAAAGAACTTGTAAACATTGGGTATTTCTAAACTCAGGACAAAATTTATAAGCTATTTAGCATGGTGTGTTTTTTGGTGATTGTAGATGTGTAACAGATTTTGGGGGTCAAAGTTAGAAAAAGTGTGTTTTTTTTCCATTTTTTCCTCATATTTTATCATTTTTTTTTAGTAAATTATAAGATATGATGAAAATAATGGTATCTTTAGAAAGTCCATTTAATGACGAGAAAAACAGTAAATAATATGTGTGGGTACAGTAAACGAGTAAGAGGAAAAATTACAGCTAAACACAAACACTGCAGAAATGTAAAAATAGCCATTGTCATTAAGGGTAAGAAAATTGAAAAATGGTCCGGTCATTAAGGGGTTAAAATTGTATGCTCGCTCTGAATCATAAAAGAAAAACTTAAGGTTTCATGACCCTTTTAAAAAGTTTCTTTCATTGTTCCGACAGAGCAAGCGATTTGAAACAACTTTATAATGTACTTCTATTATCTAATTTGCTTCGTTCTCTTGGTATCCTTAGTTTAAAAGTATAGCTAGGTGCAGAAATGCATTACTGGAATTTAGCTGCTGATTGGTGACTGCACACAAGTGCCTCTTTTCATTGATTTACCAGATGTATTCAACTAGCTCCCAGTAGTGCATATCTGCTCCTTCAACAAAGGATACCAAGAGAATGAAGCACATTTGATAATATAAGTAAATAGGAAAGTTGTTTAAAGTCACATACTGTATCTGAAACATAAAATAAATTTGGTTTTATAACATGTGGTTTACAAGTACTAACACAGGAAGACACCACAGCGCTTTAGGTGCAGTCCTCATTGGCTGTGCTGGCTGCAGTCTAAAATATGAAAAAGGACAATCTGGGGGCAGCCATGGGAGCTTTAAAATACTGACTTGCTAAGGTACATAATTAATAATCAAGGCACCACACAATATCACTTTTACTTATGCATTTCAAGGCACAGTAAACCGTTTTGACCAAAAAAAAATATGGTTTACTGTCCCTTTAAACTAAAAATATTCTATCAAGTCCTAAATTATGCCTATGTCCCAGTGAGCTCTTTTTATTCTTAACACTTACCAATTAAAAGCGATTCCTTGGTCTTTTGATAAAATTCTTGTAAGCTCATCCTGAAATTCTAAATAGGAACAAAAAAGATAGATAAATAACTCATTATTTATTATATCAAACACAAAATCTTACCATTTTATGTTTAACAGCATAATTTCAATTGTAACTGGCTAGAAAAACACTGATGGATATTACCAAGTAAAGGTATTCTTACTGGAGTTATATTTTATGAACTTTACTAACCAAAGTGTCTTGTCTTGTGTTTGTGAATGGTGATGAATGAGTTTATGTGCATTAAATATGTAGCCAGGCCCCACAGTTTCTAGGAGGGTCGCCTGAGTAAAATTTGGACTGAAAAAGACGTGGGGGTCAATTTACTAAGTGCCGGAGGGACATGATTTGCTGTAGCGAATCATATATGCCCGAAAGCGCTAGTCAAAATTAAACTCTCATTATTCAGATATAGCAGCAATTTTAAGCAACTTTCTAATTTACTCCTATTATGATTTTTTTATTTGTTCTCTTGATATCTTTTTTTGAAAACGAAAGAACGTAAGTATAGGAGCCGACTAGGGTTGCCACCCGCCCCGGTTTCACCGGGACAGTCCCGGTCTGAGGCTCTGTGTCCCGTGTCCCGGAACTAGCCTCAAATGCCCCGGGCTAAACGCTCCCCTGGCGCAGAAAGCTGCAGTGAGCAGAGTGACTTTAAAAAAACTTTAGCTGGCCAGAGGAGCGCTTAGCCTGGGGTGACAAAAACGGTAGGTGGAGTCTGCTTCCTGCAGGAGAGACGTTGATTAGTGTGGACAGTGGGAGGGGGGAAGTCAGAGGATCGAGGAGGGACTTGGAGTCTCATTCATCACATTCGGCTGCAGGTGTTAGAAGTGCGGTGGCTGCGCAGCGGGCTGTCTGCCTGCTGAAACATGGCCAGACCACGACCTCCATCGACTGTAGGTCCACTGCAGCAGCAGTCTTCCTGGAGCCCTTGCCCCGGCCGGCCCTAAGCCAACAAGAGCAGTGCAGCCAGTCACAGAGAAACTGTGAGTAATACTTGGCTGTGTCTGCTGTTTTTTTCTAACTGATATGGTCCTTTTTTTTGTGGGGGCTTATGTGTAAATATTATATTATATTATATTATATATATATATATATATATATATATATATATATATATAATATATATATAAAAAAATAAATATATATATATATATATATAAAAATATATATATATATAAATAAAATATATATATATATATATAAATAAAATATATATAAATATATATATATATATATATATATATATATAATATATATATATATATAAAATATATATATATATATATAAATAAAAAAAAAAAAATATATATATATATATAATATATATATATATATATATATATATGTGTATATATATTTTTATAATAAAAATTAATTTCATAACGAATTTGAGGCCGCGAGAAGCCACGCCCCAAGCCATGCCCCAAGCCACACCCTCTCCACGCCCACTTAAAAAGTGTCCAGGAATTTTCTGGACAAAAGGTGGCAACCCTAGAGCCGACCCATGTTTGGTTCAGGACCCAGGTAGCACTTTTTGATTGGTGTCTACATGTAGCCACCAATCAAGCAAGTGCTACCCAGGTTCTGAACCAAAAATGGTTCTTCAACTTCTAAGTTAACATTCAAATAAAGATACCAAGAGAACAAAGACAAATTAGTAATAGGAGTAAATTAGAAAGTTGCTTACAATTGCATGCTCTATCTGAATCATGAAAGTTTAATTTTTACTAGACTTTTCCTTTAATACTGCTTGGTGCTAGGGTGTTTAGCTGTTTGTGCAAGGTGTGGTTCTGCATTCTAACTTATCTTAGTAAAATTTAGTCAGTGCGTCTCTTATCAGTGTAAGTGGGGAAACAGACTGTTGCCTCAGTTAACCCCAACATGCCAGTTGTACAACTGACAAATATGGTTTTGGTCATTTTATAAAAAATACATCATGAACTGAACATGTGCTGGTCAGCCCTTAGGAGATAGAAATCCACTAATTGTCATTGGTTTGTAACTTATAAGCATATCTATGATTATATCTAGTGAATAAGGAATGCCCTCCCTCAGATTCTATAATAACCCTGTTATAGCTTGTAATAAACTATATTATTCACCTTACAGCCTCCTGGTTTTTACAAGGTTACCTGAAAGACCCGCAATAGATTACAAGTGGAGCACAATCAATATTACATGGTGTTCTTGCACTTAAAGGAACAGTCTTCTTTTTTTTTTTTACATTTTTATTGTTTCAAAAAAAATAGATAATCCCTTTATTACCCATTACCTAATTCTGCATAACAAACATTGTGATGGTAATACAAGTATTACCTCTGTGATTATCTTGTATCTAAGCCTCTGCAGACTGCCCCCTTATCTCAGTGCTTTTGACAGACATGCAGTTTAGCCAATCAGTGCTGACTCCTAAATAACTCCACAGGAGTGAGCACAGTATTATCTATATGACACACATGAAGTAGTACTGTCTAACTGTGATAAACTGCCAAAATTCACTGAGATAAGAGGCGGTTTTCACCAGTTTAGAAATCAGTTTGAGCCTACCTAGGTTAAGCTTTCAAAAAGAATACCAAGAGAACAAAGCAAATTTGCTGCTAAAAGTAAATTGGAAAGTTGTTTAAATCGCATGCCCTATGTGAATCGTGAAAGTTTAATTTTGACTAAACTGTCCCTTTAAAGGGACAGTCTAGACCCAATACTTATTCTTTATAACTTATTGTTATATTAGTAGTGAATGGATAATACTCAGATTGGACAAAGGTAATCAGTGTAGTCCTCCAGGGATCAGTGCTGGGCCCAGTTCTTAGTAATATTTTTATAAATGACTTGGTGCTAGGATTAAATAGCGACATCTCTATTTTTGCAGATGAAACTAAATTAAGTAAGGTCATTAGGTCAGAGCAGGATGAACTTTTGTTACAAAGGGATCTGCAAAAATTAGAAGCATGGGCAGGTAAATGGAAAATGAGATTTAATACGGGAAAATGCAAGGTTCTACATTTTGGAAGTAATAATAAGCAGGCAATGTATTATTTAAATGGGACAAGACTTAGCCAAACAGAGGCAGAAAGGGATTTGGGGTAGTAATAGATAACAAGCTAAATAAGGGTGCACATTGCAGGGCAGTGGCTTCAAATGCTAATAAGATACTAGCATGTATTAAAAGAGGCATTGATTCAACGGAGGAAAACATAATTCTGTCACTTGATAATTCTCTGGTAAGACAAAGCTAATAAGGGGAATAGAGAATTTAAGCTATGAGGAGAGGCTAGCCAAACTGGATCTGTTTTCTCTAGAAAAAAGGCGCTTGAGAGATGACGTGATTACTTTATATAAATATATTCAAGGCCCATATACAGAGATGGCAGAAGCTCTGTTTATTCCAAGAAAAATGTTTGTGACAAGAGGTCACAATTTTAGGTTGAAGGAAAGGAGATTGAGTAATACAAATGTGGAACTCATTACCAAAGGAGGTAGTGAATGCCAGTACCCTAGATACATTTAAAATGGTTTAGATACATTTCTGGCTAGAAATAAAATTCATAGATATGATTGCTTATGTTAAATGGGTCACCTTTTAATGGGATTAATTTAAGCTGAACTGGAGCTTTTTGCAAATATATTAGATTTGTATAGGTTGAACTTGATGGACTTCTGTCTTTTTTCAACCTCATCTACTATGTTACATATCAGACAAGCATTCTGCAACATTTATAAGCTTGTAATAAGTACATGAAACTTTTAAATAATCGTTTGCTAGAAGGCGAAAAATGTCAGCCAAGCTCCGCCCATAGTTTTCTTAGTTGTCCAGTTAGCTATTTTCTTGTATGATAGTTTAGCAGTGCACATTTAATAGGTAATATTTATGTTAGCTATTTCAAACCTCTAAATGTATGCCTATTTCTAATTCACTACAGACAGTCTCTTATCTCATGCTTTTTAAAATGCTTTTCACAGCTAGACAGTGCTAATTTATGAGTGCCAAACAGATAATACTGTGCTCACTCCTGTGGAGTTATTTATGAGTCAGCACTGATTGGCTAAAATGCAAGCCTATAAATAGCACTGAGATAAGGAGGCAGTCTGCAGAGGCTTACATATAAGGTAATCACAGAGGTAAAAAGTGTATTAATATAACAGTGTTTGATATGCAAAACTGGGGAATGAGTAATAAAGGGATTATCAATCTTTTTTAAACATTAACATTTTTGGAGTAAACTGTTCCTTTAATAATTTTGAGGCGTTATTTTGTTTTTTGCTTTTTAGATTATTGCGATAAATAATTGGGAAGGAAATGAGCTTTCACAGCAGATAGAGGCTCTGATAAGTACAAAAGTCAGTGTTTAGGAATGTATTTATTTATCAGACTTATTTTATACTTCTGCAGAAGTGTATTTTGTAAAAACACAGCATAATAAACCTTACTATTTGAGGAACACTTGTTTACATTTATTTACACACTTTTGCCATCTGTTGTAGGCTTAAGTTTAACTCCTTAAAGGCACAGTCTGGTCAAAAATAAACTTTCATGATTCAGAAACTGCATGTAATTTTAAAAAACTTTTCAATTTACTTTTATCATCAATCTTTGTTCTTTTGGTATTCTTAGTTGAAAGCTAAACCTAGGTAGGCTCATATCCCAATTTCTTAGCCTTGAAGGTTGGCTCTTATCTAAATGCATTTTGACAACTTTTCAAAACTAGAGGGCGTTAGTTCTTGTGTGCCATATAGATAACATAGCTAAAATGCAAGTCTGTCAAAAGAACTAAAAAAGGGGGCAGTCTGCAGAGGCTTAGATACAAGGTAATCACAGAGGTAAAAAGTGTATTAATATAACAGTGTTTGTTACGCAAAAGTAGGGAATGGGTAATAAAGGGATTGTCTATCTTTTTAAACAAAAAATTCTGGTGTAGACTGTCCCTTTAAAGAGAAATTAAACCCATTTGTTTTATACAATTATTCAGTTAGAGCATACAATTTTAAAATAAGATTCCAATTTACTTCTATTTTCAAATTTGCTTTGTTCTCATGTTATTCTTGTTGAAGATATATCACTACATGACAGGAAATAGCACTGCCATCTAGTGCTCTTGCTAATGTATAACATTAGCACTAAATGACAGGAAATAGTGCTGCCATCTAGTGCTCTTGCTAATGTATAACATTAGTACTACATGACAGGAAATAGTGCTGCCATCTAGTGCTCTTGCTAATGTATAACATTAGTACTACATGACAGGAAATAGTGCTGCCCTCTAGTGCTCTTGCTAATGTATAACATTAGTACTACATGACAGGAAATAGTGCTGCCATCTAGTGCTCTTGCTAATGTATAACATTAGTACTACATGACAGGAAATAGTGCTGCCATCTAGTGCTCTTGCTAAATGTATAACATTAGTACTACATGACAGGAGATAGTGCTACCATCTAGTGCTCTTGCTAATGTATAACATTAGTACTACATGACAGAAAATAGTGCTGCCATCTAGTGCTCTTGCTAATGTATAACATTAGTACTACATGACAGGAAATAGTGCTGCCATCTAGTGCTCTTGCTAATGTATAACATTAGTACTACATGACAAGAAATAGTGCTGCCATCTAGTGCTCTTGCTAATGTATAACATTAGTACTACATGACAGGAAATAGTGCTGCCATCTAGTGCCCTTGCTAATGTATAACATTAGTACTACATGGCAGGAAATAGTGCTGCCACCTAGTGCTCTTGCTAATCTATAACATTAGTACTACATGACAGGAAATAGTGCTGCCATCTAGTGCTCTTGCTAATGTATAACATTAGTACTACATGACAGGAAATAGCACTGCCATCTAGTGCTGTTGCTAATGTATAACATTAGCACTAAATGACAGGAAATAGTGCTGCCATCTAGTGCTCTTGCTAATGTATAACATTAGTACTACATGACAGGAAATAGTGCTGCCATCTAGTGATCTTGCTAATGTATAACATTAGTACTACATGACAGGAAATAGTGCTGGCCTCTAATGCTCTTGCTAATGTATAACATTAGTACTACATGACAGGAAATAGTGCTGCCATCTAGTGCTCTTGCTAATGTATAACATTAGTACTACATGACAGGAAATAGTGCTGCCATCTAGTGCTCTTGCTAATGTATAACATTAGTACTACATAGCAGGAAATAGTGCTGCCATCTAGTGCTCTTGCTAATGTATAACATTAGTAATACATGACAGGAAATAGTGCTGCCATCTTGTGATCTTGCTAATGTATAACATTAGTACTACATGACAGGAAATAGTGCTGCCATCTAGTGCTCTTGCTAATGTATAACATTAGTACTACATGACAGGAAATAGTGCTGCCATCTAGTGATCTTGCTAATGTATAACATTAGTACTACATAACAGGAAATAGTGCTGCCATCTAGTGCTCTTGCTAATGTATAACATAAGTACTACATGACAGGAAATAGTGCTGCCATCTATTGCTCTTGCCAATATATAACATTAGTACTACATGACAGGAAATAGTGCTGCCATCTAGTGCTCTTGCTAATGTATAACATTAGTACTACATGACAGAAAATAGTGCTGCCATCTAGTGCTCTTGCTAATGTATAACATTAGTACTACATGACAGAAAATAGTGCTGCCATCAAGTGCTCTTGCTAATGTATAAAATTAGTACTATATGACAGGAAATAGTGCTGCCATCTAGTGCTCTTGCTAATGTATAACATTAGTACTACATGACAGGAAATAGTGCTGCTATCTAGTGCTCTTGATAATGTATAACATTAGTACTACATGACAGGAAATAGTGCTGCCATCTAGTGCTCTTGTTAATGTATAACATTAGTACTACATGACAGGAAATAGTGCTGCCATCTAGTGCTCTTGCTAATGTATAACATTAGTACTACATGACAGGAAATAGTGCTGCCCTCTAGTGCTCTTGCAAATGTATAACATTAGTACTACATGACAGGAAATAGTGCTGCTATCTAGTGCTCTTGCTAATGTATAACATTAGTACTACATGACAGGAAATAGTGCTGCCATCTAGTGCTCTTGCTAATGTATAACATTAGTACTACATGATAGGAACTGGTGCTGCCATATAGTGCTCTTGCTA
Organism: Bombina bombina; assembly: GCF_027579735.1. Taxonomy (NCBI): domain Eukaryota; kingdom Metazoa; phylum Chordata; class Amphibia; order Anura; family Bombinatoridae; genus Bombina; species Bombina bombina. Next base: position 564,493,822 of record NC_069505.1, read on the forward strand.
ATGTATAACATTAGTACTACATAAAAGGAAATAGTTCTGCCATCTAGTGCTCTTGATAATGTATAACATTAATACTACATGACAGGAACTAGTGCGGCCATCTAGTTCTCTTGCTAATGTATAACATTAGTACTACATGACAGGAAATAGTGCTGCCATCTAGTGCTCTTGCTAATGTATAACATTAGTACTACATGACAGGAAATAGTGCTGCCATCTAGTGCTCTTGCTAATGTATAACATTAGTACTACATGACAGGAAATAGTGCTGCTATCTAGTGCTCTTGCTAATGTATAACATTAGTACTACATGACAGGAAATAGTGCTGCCATCTAGTGCTCTTGATAATGTATAACATTAGTACTACATGGCAGGAACTAGTGTGACCATCTAGTGCTCTTGCTAATGTATAACATTAGTACTACATAACAGGAAATAGTGCTGCCCTCTAGTGCTCTTGCTAATGTATAACATTAGTACTACATGACAAGAAATAGTGCTGCCATCTAGTGCTCTTGCTAATGTATAACATTAGTACTACATGACAGTAAATAGTGCTGCCATCTAGTGCTCTTGATAATGTATAACATTAGTACTACATGACAGGAAATAGTGCTGCCATCTAGTGCTCTTGTTAATGTATAACATTAGTACTACATGACAGGAACTAGTGCTGCCATCTAGTGCTCTTGCTAATGTATAACATTAGTACCATATAACAGGAAATAGTGCTGCCATCTAGTGCTCTTGCTAATGTATAACATTAGCACTACATGACAGGAAATAGTGCTGCCATCTAGTGCTCTTGCTAATGTATAACATTAGTGCTACATAACAGGAAATAGTGCTGCCATCTAGTGCTCTTGCTAATGTATAACATTATTGCTACATGATAGGAAATAGTGCTACCATCTAGTGCTCTTGCTAATGTATAACATTAGTTCTACATAACAGGAAATAGTGCTGCCATCTAGTGCTCTTGCTAATGTATAACATTAGTTCTACATAACAGGAAATAGTGCTGCCATCTAGTGCTCTTGCTAATGTATAACATAAATACTACATGACAGGAAATAGTGCTGCCCTCTAGTGTTCTTGCTAATGTATAACATTAGTACTACATGACAGGAAATAGTGCTGCCCTCTAGTGTTCTTGCTAATGTATAACATTAGTACTACATAACAGGAACTAGTGCTGCCATCTAGTGCTCTTGTTAATGTATAACATTGTTGCAAAACTGCTGCCATATAGTGCTGCAAACAAGGGCACATGTCTGATTTTCAACAAAGAATAACAAGGAAACAAAGAAAATGTGATATTAGAAGTAAATTGGAAAGTTGTTTAAAATTGTATATTCTATTTGAATCACGAAAGAAAAAGTTGCGCCTAGATTTAGAGTTCTGCGTTAGCCGTCAAAACCAGTGTTAGAGGCTCCTAACGCTGGTTTTGGCCGCCCGCTGTTATTTAGAGTCGTGTAGGTAAGGGTCTAGTGCTCACTTTCCAGCCGTGACTTTTCCATACCGTATATCCCCCTACGCCAATTGCGTATCCTATCTTTTCAATGGGATCTTTCTAACGCCGGTATTTAGAGTCTTGGCTGAAGTGAGCGTTAGAAATCTAACGACAAAACTCCAGCCGCAGAAAAAAGCCAGGAGTTAAGTGCTTTCTGGGCTTTCTGGGCTAAAAATTATATTTAACTTAGGGGGGTGTTAGTGTTAGGGTTAGATTTAGCTTTAGGGGTTAATACATTTATTAGAGTAGCCGTGAGGTCCGGTCGGCAGATTAGGGGTTAATAATTGAAGTTAGGTGTCGGCGATGTTAGGGAGGGCAGATTAGGGGTTAATACTATTTATTATAGGGTTATTGAGGCGGGAGTGAGGCGGATTAGGGGTTAATAACTTTATTATAGTAGCGGTGAGGTCCGGTCGGCAGATTAGGGGTTAATTATTGTAGGTAGCTGGCGGCGACGTTGTGGGGGGCAGATTAGGGGTTAATAAATATAATATAGGGGTCGGCGGTGTTAGGGGCAGCAGATTAGGGGTACATAGGTATAATGTAGGTTGCGGCGGCGTACGGAGTGGCAGATTAGGGTTAATAATATAATGCAGGGGTCAGCGATAGCGGGGGCGGCAGATTAGGGGTTAATAAGTGTAAGGTTAGGGGTGTTTAGGCTCGGGGTACATGTTAGGGTGTTAGGTGCAGACTTAGGAAGTGTTTCCCCATAGGAAACAATGGGGCTGCGTTAGGAGCTTTTTTTCCAGCTCAAACGGCCCCATTGTTTCCTATGGGGGAATCGTGCACGAGCACGTTTTTGAAGCTGGCCGCGTCCGTAAGCACCGCTGGTATTTAGAGTTGCAGTGGCGGTAAATTATGCTCTACGCTCCCTTTTTGGAGCCTAACGCAGCCATTCTGTGAACTCTAAATACCAGTGGTATTTAAAAGGTGCGGGGGAAAAAAAGCACGCGTAGCTAACGCAACCCTTTGGCCGCAGAACTCTAAATCTAGCCGTTGGGGTTTTATGTCCCTTTAATTCCTGTGCAATCAAATTTAACACTGCGGTAGTTGTACTAATCATAATCTTCTCTGCCACCGGCACCTGGAGGTTGTATTCGAAAAGGTCACACTAATTTTATTTCTTCTGCTAACAACAAACAAGACTACATTCTGTTAACAGAGCAAAACGATCCTCTGAAAATATACCTATTTGTGATAAAGGCATCACCTGATAAGAAGCTCCTGATTAATTAATACCTTATTTAAATCAGATTTCATAATAAATACAATATAAGCCACAGTCTGCTCCATTTTAAAGTGATGGTAAACGTTCCCCTTTGTATAAACAGATGGAGTTTAATTTATTAGTTGTAAATAGTAGTTTTTTAAAAAAATAAGCAAAACAATAGATTGTTACAATCTATTGGCTATATAATTGGACCATCTACAAAAATCTGTGCAAAGAAAAATCACCATTGTGTCTGTTTAAAGCTGTTGTGATTGGGGGAGACAGTGACACTGCAGTCCTGCAGGGAAAAGGAAGCCAGGAATCTCCACTCTGATAATTTAGTGCACTTGCCAGAAAATGTAGCAGCTGGGGCTGGAAAGCTACAATTTAAAGGCACATTGTACACTAGATTTTTCTTTGCATAATTGCGCTGTAGATGATCCATTTACATAGCCCATCTGGTGGTGTTGTTGTAACAATGTACAATTTTGCTTATTTTTAAATAAATTTATACTAATTTTAAGACTCCAAGCCCCAAAGTTTCAGATGCATACTGAAGTATACAGACTTCAGATTTCTTCTGTTTGTATAATGGGTCTATTCATATAAAGGGGAGAGTCTGCTCTCAGTGGGCGTTCCTGACTAACTTTATCTACAGTACTAAACTGGGAACTTCTATGTAAGTTTTTAAAATGTTTTATATTGGGTATTGGATATATCAGTATATGTGCATATTCTTCTTTATCGTAGTGTCTATTACATGGAGTTAAATTCAAATTAGTGTATAATGTCCCTTTAAGGGAGTGATTAATGGATGCAATTGGGTTGTAGGGCGCCTATATAACCACAATCTGGCACTTTTTTTCAATACAAACTATCGGCTAGATTTAGGGTTTTGTCGGTAACGACCCGCGTAGCTACGCCGGCTTTTTTCTGGCCCCACCATAAAAATAACTCTGGTATTGAGAGTCCACAAAAATGCTGCATTAGGCTCCAAAAAAGGAGCGTAGAGCATTTTTAACGCAACTTCAACTCTCGATACAAGAGTTGCTTACGCAAGCGGCCAGCCTCAAAAACGTGCTCGTGCACGATTCCCCCATAGGAAACAATGGGGCTGTTTGAGCTGAAAAAAAACTAACACCTGCAAAAAAGCAGCGTTAAGCTCCTAACGCGGCCCCATTGTTTGCTATGGGGAAACACTTCCTACGTCTGCACCTAACACCCTAACATGTACCCCGAGTCTAAACACCCCTAACCTTACACTTATTAACCCCTAATCTGCCGCCCCCGCTATCGCTGACCCCTGTATATTATTTTTAACCCCTAATCTGCCGCTCCGTAAACCGCCGCTACTTACATTATCCCTATGTACCCCTAATCTGCTGCCCTAACATCGCCGACCCCTATATTATTTTATTAACCCCTAATCTGCCCCCCACAACGTCGCCGCTACCTACCTACACTTATTAACCCCTAATCTGCCGAGCGGAACGCACCGCTATTATAATAAAGTTATTAACCCCTAATCCGCATCACTAACCCTATAATAAATAGTATTAACCCCTAATCTGCCCTCCCTAACGTCGCCGACACCTAACTTCAATTATTAACCCCTAATCTGCCGACCGGAGCTCACCGCTACTATAATAAATGTATTAACCCCTAAAGCTAAGTCTAACCCTAACACTAACACCCCCTAACTTAAATATAATTTAAATCTAACGAAATTAATTAACTATTATTAAATAACTTATTCCTATTTAAAGCTAAATACTTACCTGTAAAATAAATCCTAATATAGCTACAATATAAATTATAATTATATTGTAGCTATTTTAGGATTAATATTTATTTTACAGGCAACTTTGTAATTATTTTAACCAGGTACAATAGCTATTAAATAGTTAAGAACTATTTAATAGTTACCTAGTTAAAACTATAACAAAATCACCAGTAAAATAAATCCTAACCTAAGTTCTAATTAAACCTAACACTACACTATCAATAAATTAATTAAATAAAATACCTACAATTACCTACAATTAAACCTAACACTACACTAGCAAAACATTAATTAAATACAATATCTACAAATAACTACAATGAAATAAACTAACTAAAGTACAAAAAATAAAAAAGAACTAAGTTACAAAAAATAAAAAAATATTTACAAACATAAGAAAAATATTACAACAATTTTAAACTAATTACACCTACTCTAAGCCCCCTAATAAAATAACAAAAACCCCCAAAATAAAAATATGCCCTACCCTATTCTAAATTACTAAAGTTAAAAGCTCTTTTACCTTACCAGCCCTGAACAGGGCCCTTTGCGGGGCATGCCCCAAAGAATTCAGCTCTTTTGCCTGTAAAAAAAAACATACAATACCCCCCCCCAACATTACAACCCACCACCCACATACCCCTAATCTAACCCAAACCCCCCTTAAATAAACCTAACACTAAGCCCCTGAAGATCTTCCTACCTTGTCTTCACCTCACTAGGTATCACCGATCCGTCCTGGCTCCAAAATCTTCATCCAACCCAAGCGGGGGTTAGAAATCCATCATCCGACGGCTGAAGAAGTCCAGAAGAGGGTCCAAAGTCTTCATCCTATCCGGGAAGAAGAGTAGATCCGGACCGGCAACTATCTTCTTCCAAGCGGCATCTTCTATCTTCATCCGATGACGACCGGCTCCATCCTGAAGACCTCCAGCGCGGACCCATCTTCCTCCGGCGACGTCCAACTGAAGAATGACGGTTCCTTTAAGGGACGTTATCCAAGATGGCGTCCCTCGAATTCCGATTGGCTGATAGGATTCTATCAGCCAATCGGAATTAAGGTAGGAATATTCTGATTGGCTGATGGAATCAGCCAATCAGAATCAAGTTCAATCCGATTGGCTGATCCAATCAGCCAATCAGATTGAGCTTGCATTCTATAGGCTGATCGGAACAGCCAATAGAATGCGAGCTCAATCTGATTGGCTGATTGGATCAGCCAATCGGATTGAACTTGATTCTGATTGGCTGATTCCATCAGCCAATCAGAATATTCCTACCTTAATTCCGATTGGCTGATAGAATCCTATCAGCCAATCGGAATTTGAGGGACGCCATCTTGGATGACGTCCCTTAAAGGAACCGTCATTCTTCAGTTGGACGTCGCCGGAGGAAGATGGGTCCGCGCTGGAGGTCTTCAGGATGGAGCCGGTCGTCATCGGATGAAGATAGAAGATGCCGCTTGGAAGAAGATGGTTGCTGGTCCGGATCTACTCTTCTTCCCGGATAGGATGAAGACTTTGGACCCTCTTCTGGACTTCTTCAGCCGTCGGATGATGGATGTCTAGCCCCCGCTTGGGTTGGATGAAGATTTTGGAGCCAGGACGGATCGGTGATACCTGGTGAGGTGAAGACAAGGTAGGAAGATCTTCAGGGGCTTAGTGTTAGGTTTATTTAAGGGGGGTTTGGGTTAGATTAGGGGTATGTGGGTGGTGGGTTGTAATGTTGGGGTGGGTATTGCATGTTTTTTTTTACAGGCAAAAGAGCTGAATTCTTTGAGGCATGCCCCGCAAAGGGCCCTGTTCAGGGCTGGTAAGGTAAAAGAGCTTTTAACTTTAGTAATTTAGAATAGGGTAGGGCATTTTTTTATTTTGGGGGTCTTTGTTATTTTATTAGGGGGCTTAGAGTAGGTGTAATTAGTTTAAAATTATTGTAATATTTTTCTTATGTTTGTAAATATTTTTTTATTTTTTGTAACTTAGTTCTTTTTTACTTTTTGTACTTTAGTTAGTTTATTTCATTGTAGTTATTTGTAGACATTGTATTTAATTAATGTATTGCTAGTGTAGTGTTAGGTTTAATTGTAGGTAATTGTAGGTATTTTATTTAATTAATTTATTGATAGTGTAGTGTTAGGTTTAATTAGAACTTAGGTTAGGATTTATTTTACAGGTGATTTTGTTATTATTTTAACTAGGTAACTATTAAATAGTTCTTAACTATTTAATAGCTATTGTACCTGGTTAAAATAATTACAAAGTTGCCTGTAAAATAAATATTAATCCTAAAATAGCTACAATATAATTATAATTTATATTGTAGCTATATTAGGATTTATTTTACAGGTAAGTATTTAGCTTTAAATAGGAATAAGTTATTTAATAATAGTTAATTAATTTCGTTAGATTTAAATTATATTTAAGTTAGGGGGGTGTTAGTGTTAGGGTTAGACTTAGCTTTAGGGGTTAATACATTTATTATAGTAGCGGTGAGCTCCGGTCGGCAGATTAGGGGTTAATAATTGAAGTTAGGTGTCGGCGATGTTAGGGAGGGCAGATTAGGGGTTAATACTATTTATTATAGGGTTAGTGATGCGGATTAGGGGTTAATAACTTTATTATAGTAGCGGTGCGGTCCGCTCGGCAGATTAGGGGTTAATAAGTGTAGGCAGGTGGAGGCGACGTTGAGGGGGGCAGATTAGGGGTTAATAAATATAATATAGGGGTCGGCGGTGTTAGGGGCAGCAGATTAGGGGTACATAAGGATAACTTAAGTAGCGGCGCTTTGCGGTCGGCAGATTAGGGGTTAATTATTGTAGGTATCTGGCGGCGATGTTGTGGGGGGCAGGTTAGGGGTTAATAAATATAATATAGGGGTCGGCGGTGTTAGGGGCAGCAGATTAGGGGTACATAAGTATAACGTAGGTGGCGGTCGGCAGATTAGGGGTTAAAAAATTTAATCGAGTGGCGGCGATGTGGGGGGACCTCAGTTTAGGGGTACATAGGTAGTTTATGGGTGTTAGTGTACTTTAGGGCACAGTAGTTAAGAGCTTTATGAACCGGCGTTAGCCCAAAAAGCTCTTAACTCCTGTTTTTTTTCTGCAGCTGGAGTTTTGTCGTTAGAGCTCTAATCTAAATCTCACTCCAGCAACGACTCTAAATACCGGAGTTAGAAAGATCCCATTGAAAAGATAGGATACGCAATTGACGTAAGGGGATCTGCGGTATGGAAAAGTCGCGGCTGGAAAGTGAGCGTTAGACCCTTTTTTGAGTGACTCCAAATACCGGCGGTAGCCTAAAACCAGCGTTAGGAGCCTCTAACGCTGGTTTTCACGGCTACCGCCAAACTCTAAATCTAGGCCTAATATAATATAATTCTAAAAAAGAAATATTGGGGGAAGGAGTATCCCAGTAATCCTCTCTGAGAAAATGGGGCGTTCCCATTGTAATGACTCAATAGATAATAGGCTGTTCTACAAATTTTTTAAGACTGCTTTTAATTCCCAAACCAGCCCTGAACACAGTCTGTGCAGGATGTTGCTACTGTTTTGTGCAAAGATGAACAGGAGTGCGGCTAGGCAAAGCTTTCTTGCCTCTCCAAAAAATATATATAAATATAAGAGTTTCAGTGACAGAATTTAATAAGCCCTGTCACTCTGAGAAAGTGCACCATGATCCCCAATTCATTACTTACGCTTTGTTTGTTTGGAGCAGGAGCTGCTCTCTTGCCTCAATCTGACAATCTAAGTTCCCGCTTCAAACTGTTATAGTTGCCGCCCACTGACTGTCAGATAGTGAGATAGAGCCCTAGTAGCACTCAATCGCCCTAGTAGCACACAGTCGCCCTAGTAGCACACAGTCGCTCTAGTAGCACAGAGTCACGCTAGTAGCACACAGTCACGCTAGTAGCACACAGTCACGCTAGTAGCACACAGTCGCCCAAGTAGCACAAAGTCACCCTAGTAGCACACAGTCGCTCTAGTAGCACCCAGTCACACTAGTAGCACAAAGTCGCTCTAGTAGCACACGGTCACCCTAGTAGCACACAGTAGCTCTAGTAGCACACAGTCACCCAAGTAGCACACAGTTGCTCTAGTAGCACACAGTTGCTCTAGTAGCACACAGAGTCCCTAGTAGCACACAGTCACCCTAGTATCACACAGTCACCCTAGTAGCACACAGTCGCTCTAGTAGCACACAGAGTCACCCTAGTAGCACACAGTCACCCTTTTAGCACACAGTAACCCTAGTAGCACACAGTCGCTCTAGTAGCACACAGTCGCTCTAGTAGCACACAGTCACGCTAGTAGCACACAGTCACGCTAGTAGCACACAGTCACGCAAGTAGCACACAGTCACGCTAGTAGCACACAGTCACGCTAGTAGCACACAGTCACCCTAGTAGCACACAGTCGCCCTAGTAGCACACAGTCGCCCTAGTAGCACACAGTCGCCCTAGTATCACTCAGTCGCCCTAGTAGCACACAGTCACCCTAGTAGCACACATTGGCCCTAGTATCACAAAGTCACCCTAGTAGCACACAGTCGCTCTAGTAGCACACAGTCACCCTAGTAGCACAAAGTCGCTCTAGTAGCACACAGTCACCCTAGTAGCACACAGTAGCTCTAGTAGCACACAGTCACCCAAGTAGCACACAGTCGCTCTAGTAGCACACAGAGTCACCCTAGTAGCACACAGTCACCCTATTAGAACACAGTCACCCTAGTAGCACACAGTCGCTCTAGTAGCACACAGTCACCCAAGTAGCACACAGTCACCCTAGTAGCACACAGTCACGCTAGTAGCACACAGTCACCCTAGTAGCACACAGTCGCTCTAGTAGCACACAGTTGCCCTAGTAGCACATAGTTGCCCTAGTATCACACAGTCGCCCTAGTAGCACACAGTCACCCTAGTAGCACACAGTGGCCCTAGTAGCACACAGTCACCCTAGTAGCACACAGTCACCCTAGTAGCACACAGTCGCCCTAGTAGCACACAGTCACACTAGAAGCACACAGTCACGCTAGTAGCACACAGTCACCCTAGTAGCACACTATCGCCCTAGTAGCACACAGTCACCCTAGTAGCACACAGTCACCCTAGTAGCACACTATTGCCCTAGAAGCACACAGTCACGCTAGTAGCACACAGTCGCCCTAGAAGCACACAGTCACGCTAGTAGCACACAGTCACCCTAGTAGCACACAGTCACACTAGAAGCACACAGTCACGCTAGTAGCACACAGTCACGCTAGTAGCACACAGTCACCCTAGTAGAACACTATCGCCCTAGTAGCACACAGTCACCCTAGTAGCACACAGTCACCCTAGTAGCACACTATTGCCCTAGAAGCACACAGTCACGCTAGTAGCACACAGTCGCCCTAGTAGCACACAGTCACCCTAGTAGCACACAGTCGTACTAGAAGCACACAGTCGCACTAGAAGCACACAGTCACACTAGAAGCACACAGTCACGCTAGTAGCACACAGTCACCCTAGTAGCACACAGTCACCCTAGTAGCACACTATTACTCTAGTAGCACACAGTCACCCTAGTAGCACACAGTCACCCTAGTAGCACACAGTCACCCTAGTAGCACACTATTACCCTAGTAGCACACAGTCACGCTAGTAGCACACAGTCGCCCTAGTAGCACACAGTCACCCTAGTAGCACACTATCACTCTAGTAGCACACAGTCACCCTAGTAGCACACAGTCACCCTAGTAGCACACAGTCACCCTAGTAGCACACAGTCACCCTAGTAGCACACTATTACCCTAGTAGCACACAGTCACGCTAGTAGCACACAGTCGCCCTAGAAGCACACAGTCACGCTAGTAGCACACAGTCACCCTAGTAGCACACTGTCGCCCTAGTAGCACACAGTCGCCATAGTAGCACACACTCGCACTAGTAGAACACAGTCATGCTAGTAGCACACAGTCACCCTAGTAGCACACAGTCGCCCTAGTAGCACACAGTCGCCCTAGTAGCACAAAGTCGCCCAAGTAGCACACAGTCGCCCTAGTAGAACACAGTCGCCCTAGTAGCACACAGTCGCCCTAGTAGCACACAGTCGCCCTAGTAGCACACAGTCACCCTAGTAGCACACAGTCACGCTAGTGCACACAGTCACCCTAGAAGCACACAGTCACGCTAGTAGCACACAGTCACCCTAGTAGCACACTATCGGCCTCGTAGCACACTATCGCCCTAGTAGCACACAGTCACCCTAGTAGCACACAGTCACCCTAGTAGCACACTATTGCCCTAGTATCACACTATAGCCCTATTAGCACACAGTCACCCTAGTAGCAAACAGTCACCCTAGAAGCACACAGTCATGCTAGTAGCACACAGTCACCCTAGTAGCACACTATTGCCCTAGTAGCACACTATTGCCCTAGTAGCACACAGTCACCCTAGTAGCACACTATTGCCCTAGTAGCACACAGTCACCCTAGTAGCACACAGTCACCCTAGTAGCACACAGTCGCCTTACTATCGCACAGTCACCGTAGTAGCACACTATCGCCCTAGTAGCAAACTATCTCCCTAGTAGCACACAGTCACCCTAGTAGCACACAGTCGCCCTAGTAGCACACAGTCACCCTAGAAGCACACAGTCACCCTAGAAGCACACAGTCACGCTAGCAGCACACAGTCACCCTAGTAGCACACTATCGCCCTAGTAGCACACTATCGCCCTAGTAGCACACAGTCACCCTAGTAGCACACAGTCACCATAGTAGCACACTATTGCCCTAGTAGTACACAGTCACGCTAGTAGCACACAGTCCCCCTAGTAGCAAACAGTCGCCCTAGTAGCACACAGTCACCCTAGTAGCACACAGTCACCCTAGTAGCACACTATCGCCCTAGTAGCACAATATCGCCCTAGTAGCACACAGTCACCCTAGTAGCACACAGTCACCCAAGTAGCACACAGTCACACTAGTAGCACACAGTCACGCTAGTAGCACACAGTCACGCTAGTAGCACACAGTCACACTAGTAGCACACAGTAACGATAGTAGCACACAGTCACACTAGTAGCACACAGTCACGCTTGTAGCACACAGTCACGCTAGTAGCACACAGTCACCCTAGTAGCACACAGTCACCCTAGTAGCACACAGTCACTCTAGTAGCACACAGTCACCTAGTAGCACACAGTCACCCAAGTAGCACACAGTCACACTAGTAGCACACAGTCACCCTAGTAGCACACAGTCTCCCTAGTAGCACACAGTCACCCTAGTAGCACACAGTCACACTAGTAGCACACAGTCACCCTAGTAGCACACAGTCACACTAGTAGCACACAGTCACGATAGTAGCACACAGTCACACTAGTAGCACACAGTCACCCTAGTAGCACACAGTCAAGCTAGTAGCACACAGTCACACTAGTAGCACACAGTCACCCTAGTAGCACACAGTCAAGCTAGTAGCACACAGTCACACTAGTAGCACACAGTCACACTAGTAGCACACAGTCACCATAGTAGCACACTGTTTCTCCCTCTGACAGTCAGTGGTTGGGAACTATAACAATTTGAAGCGCCCTGTTTTTTTTTTCATGATTGCACCAACCAATCATGTAATTTGACAATTGTGAGCTCTCAATCCAGTTTCTGACTAGGGGTTGCACACCTTAATGTTGTTATAGCGCTGCGGAATCTGTTGGCGCTCTACAAATACCTGATAATAATAATAACAGAGCTCCGAAAATGTTGTGATTTAAAAAAAATATATATATTTTCTTTTTACATTTCGGGGTCATTTGCCGGGTGGACAAGCTCAACTTAGGTTATAAGTTGTGATTTTAAAACACAAAATCAGCTATTTCATATACACAAATAAACCTTAAAAAGCAAATTCTCATACATGGGGGCTGATTTATCACGGCCCGAATGGGGCTTCATACCCTTCAGGCTCGCCGGAAACAGGAGACCGCTGCTCCTTAACTCGGACAGCAATCCACCTGATCGCATACGATCGGGTTGATTGATACCCCCTGCTAGCGGCCGAATGGTTGCGAATGTGCTGGGGGCGGTATTGAACAAGCAGTTCGCCAGAACTGCTTGTGCAATGTTAAATGCCGACAACGATGTCGGGTGGGCATGATCCGCTACAGCGGATCATGTCCATCTGACAGTTGGTAAATCGGCCCCATGTTATACTCTGTAGCTGGTAAAAAAAAGTAATTGGAGACACAAGGGAAAAATTTTTTACAGTATACTGTCGCTTTAAGTGCATACACATGAAGTCAGATGATCTAAAGCTTTCTGCTCTGGCAAGATTATCTAAACAGTCTTATCAGTATTACAAACGCCCTAACATAATCTTATAAAGTGAAAGTTTAGCTTGAGAGCCGTTTAACCCTCTAAACTGGTCTCTACATTTACTTTAGCCAGTGGCGTATTTAGGTTTTGTGCTGCCCTAGGCTCTCAAATTCTGGTTCCCCCCACCCCGCAGAATTAGGCCTTTTGTGGCTATAATATTTTTTGGTCAGGGTGTAAAGTACATTTTTTATTTCATGGCAATTTCCAAAGGAAATGTTCACAGAGGCTTGCAAAACACTTGTGTTGAATTAGCAGATGTGTACACAGTATACATGTGAGCAGTAATAATATTTATATTTGCAGTGTTTATATATTTATATATAAAATACAGTTGGCTATTGCCAGCTGCTATTCTCTACATATAAAATACAGTTGGCTATTGCTAGTTAAGTCAGCTGCTAGTCTCTACAAAGACTCAAAAAGTGCTGCCGCCCTAGGCAGGTGCCTTGTTTTCCTAGGCAAATATGCCCCTGCTTTAGCCTGATCTACAACTGTATCTGAACTAGGTGATGGAAATTGGCAGCTAAAGGTGTTAATAGGCATCAGACCTTACTGATCTGCACAGTTCCATACTGCCACCTAAAGTATTCTCTCTGTGACTTTTACCACCCGCCTGGAATCCAAATTGTAGCACAGCTTCCTTATGGTGATTGGCTGTCCAGGAAAAGGTGGCTAAATAAAAAAGTATTTTATGTTGTTTACATAATCAAATAGTCCATAGAAAATACTTATAAATGTCTGGTTTATTTTTTTTTAATCAAGTGTCTACATCATTTATATTATGTTTGTTAATTTCTTGGTAAAAAAAAGAAACAACAAAATTAATTGGCAAAATTGGAGTTCTGTTGTGTAGCAATTATTGCCTATACCTTATTATCATGTCATTGTAATTATTTATATGTTGTTTTTAGACACGCATATGTTAAATTTCAACAGGTTGTTCATTATTCGTGGTTCCCAATCCATTTTTTCTATCTAGAATGCTCAAGTTTTATTATCATGTTGTCAACAATATAGGCCAGATTACAAGTGGAGCGCAAAATATCCCTTTTGCAAGGGGGTGAAATTTGTGCTCCACTTTGTAATACCAAGCACACACTAACGTACTCTGGTATTGCAAGTTAGGTGCAATGTGAATGCAACCTCGCATTTGCATTGCTCTCAAGAGAACATGCTTCCATAGACATGAGAATCTAGCGCAGCAAAGGGGTTAATTCGCATCACAGCAATGGGTAGAAAATTTAAATATATATGTATATAAAGCATATACAGGTATATACAGTATATATATATATATATATATATATATATATATATATTTACATGGATTACAAAGTCCCCGTAGACCGCAATGTAAAGGCACTTTTCAGTGCCATTTTTTTTTTATAATACCCACATACCCACACCCGCCAACTTTTACAAAAAAGATGCAAATATTTTTTATTTTAGTAAAGGCACTACACACTTTATTTTGGGGGCAATAGGGGAACATTTTAAAAATGAACCAGAGCTCTGACCTCTGGTTAATTTTTTGAGCACTATTTGCTACCGCGAGCTCGCGATGGCAATAACTAGCCACTTGGAATGGTAGGTTATTTATCACATAAATGGGCAAATTTGCATTATCAAATTATAGCTCCACTTGTAATCTAGTCAACCCTTGTAATTCAGGTTTATATATTTTATTACAAATACAAAAAGTATGACAAATAGAGACAGGGTATAACCATATTCTTTACACTTGTCTATCAGCATTTATTAATAATAATAAAAACAACACTTGGGTGTGTAGAATTGGTTTTTCATCACCTTTAAATTATACATGATTTTATTTGTAATTTCCAAGGCAAATTGGTAATCACTACAGAAATGGGAAATTATGTCAACACACTACAAATGAAATAAACTTTATGAACCAACAAGGAGAAGAGATCATGTGAGTCACTCAATGTAGAAGTCAGCCACTCTAGAGCAGCCATCTTGTATAAAGGAAAATACCATGTAATTCCACTGAATTTAAAGGGACATTAAACACTGAATTAAATGATGCATTCAAAGAAATTATTAGCCTGAGAACGCCATGTAGATGTATTTTTTAAAGTTTAATTAGTTGTTTAAATAGTGACAAAATAAGTGTAAAGTTTTAGTGTCTATAAAACAATGGGAGCTGCCATGTTGTAACTTAGGTTACCTTCTCTGCTGTGACCAATTAGGGACAGATATAAATAGGTTACTAGAGTGTGCAGCCAATGGCTGTGTGGAATATAATAGTGTTCTGCACTTCTATTTCTAACAGGAACTGAAAAGCTCACAGTTTCAAAATGGAATTACAGGAAAGGGGGACAAAATAAATAATGAAAGCATATTACAAAGTTGTTTTTATATATAAAATGTATAATTTTATATTACCATCTCAAAGTGTTTAATGTCCCTTTAAGTTAACATAAGTCTGTGAGTGACTGTGATAAGGTTTGTGAATATGTGATATTTCCTGTTTTTCTCAAAATAGACACACAACAAAAACTCAAAACACAGCAATTTCAAATTTCCTGTCAAAACAAGCAATATAGTAAAGGAATAATCTAGTAAAAATTACTCCTATTATCAATTTTCCTTCGTTCTCTTGTTATCTTTATTCGAAAAGATGAATGTAAGCTTAGGAGCCAGCTAATTTTTGGTTCAGCACCCTGGGAAGCGCTTGAAAATAAGGTGTGTCTAACATAACATTGCCCTAATATGACTGAGATTGGTAAAAACTCGGAACTACGTGAGGAATGGAAAACTGAAATCTTCTGTTGGTTTATTTTAACAGGATTACACTATTGTCTTCCACTTTTTTTCTTTCCGAGGTGTTTTGTTGCAAACAAAGGAAGGATTTCAGGCTAAAGTCTGGGACTTGTATCCATCGATCTGTGATTCTTTATCACTGTAATTCACATAATTTTATTTTTATTTTTTTAATCACATTTAGATAACATTGCTTCTACAACTGGTAGAAATAGATTTTATAAAACTGTTCTTCACAGTAGTTATAAGAGAACTTTAATGCACGCAGTTACAGGAGAACTGTCAGTCTGCTTAAAGGGATACTAAACCCAATTATTTTTATTTCGTGATTCAGATAGAGCATGTAATTTAACAACATTCCAATTTATTTGTATTATCTAATTTTTTTGTTCCCCTTGGTATCCTTTGTTGAAAAGCATACTTAGGTGTAGATGGTGGGCTGTACATATATGCTGCTTGTCATTTGAACACTGGTGTGGTCAGTTAGCATCCAGTAGTTCATTGCTGCCTTCTTCAACAAAGGATCCAAATGAATGAAGCAAATTTGATAACAGAATAAATTGTAAGCATGTTTAAAATTTGATGTTCTGTCTAAATCATGAAAGAAAAAAAAATGGGTTGCATGTCCCTTTAAATTCAATGGGAGATATTTGTAGATAAATCAGTGGATACGTTTTTCTAAAGTTTGGGATCGTCCCCTAAATATGTTACTGCATCATTACCCAAAAATGTCAACACTTTAGATAAAATAATGACTATTTTCTTTATTTGTACCAAAGCAATTCATTTCCTAATTCCTATACAGGGGTCAGATTACAAGTTTCATGCTAAACAGTTATATGTGAGTGAAAAGGGGTTATAGTGAGTATTTGCGCTTGGTCTCGTCGGACCACAGACAGGGTTCCAGTAATCCATGTCCTTAGTCTGCTTGTCTCATCAAACTGTTTGCGGGCTTTCTTGTGCATCATCTTTAGAAGAAGGCTTCCTTCTGGGACGTCAGCCATGCAGAAAATTTGATGCAGTGTGCGGCGTATGGTCCTGAGCAATGACACCTGCTCCCCATTCACACCTGAGTCCTTGTAACACTAACAAGTCACATGACACCGGGGAGGGAAAATGGCTAATTGGGCCCAATTTTGGACATTTCCACTTAGGGGTGTACTCACTTTTGTTGCCAACGTTTAGACATTAATGGCTGTATTTGAGTTATTTTGAGGGGACAGCAAATTTACACTGTTATACAGGCTGTATACTCACTACTGTTACTTTGTAGTAAAGTGTAATTTCTTCAGTGTTTGTTACATGAAAAGATATAATAAAATATTTACAAAAATGTGAGGGGTGTACTCACTTATGTGAGATACTGTACATGTGCAAATGTTTTTATGTATTTATATGTGTATATATGTATTTACAGACACACAAAAGACATGTATAAGTGCATTGGAATCCTTTTTCTGTTAAGTAGATAAAAACATGTAAAATCATATTTATGCAATATTCATATTTAATAAAGTGTTTAACTATGTATTTACTCTAAATATTTCACATTACAATGTTCTGTATTAGCAGAATATGTTGTAAGTAGGGATGGGCGAATGTTTGTAAAAATTCTAAATTTAAAGCGAATTTTGATACATTCGTTCAAATCGAATTTCGAATGTTTATATAACATTCTAACATTCTATTTTCGAATTTTCATTTTCAAATTTTTCAATAAAATTTGAAAATATTCATTCGAATAATAGAATGTTTAGCTATCTATTCATTCAATTTCGAAATATAATATTCGAATTTGAATGTGACATTAGAATTTGAAATAGTATTTCTAGTCTAATACTGTGTTTTTTAAATGCAATATTCAAATTCGAATGTGATATTCGATTTGAATGTGACATTCAAATTCAAAATAGTATTTCTAGTCTAATACTGTGTTTTAAATGTAATATTTGAATTTGAATGTGACATTCGAATTCAAAATAGTATTTCTAGTCTAATACTGTGTTTTTTAAATGCAATATTCGAATTCGAATGTGATATTCGATTTGAATGTGATATTCAATTTGAATGTGACATTCAAATTCGAAATAGTGTTTCTAGTCTACAATTGTGTTTTATAAATGTAATATTTGAATTCGAAAGTGACAGTTTGAAAACTGTAAACATTTGAAAATCGAATTTTTACAATAACATTTGTTCTAACATTCGAATTCAAATATAAACACATTCGCCCATCCCTAGTTGTAAGTATTTATAAATATATATTCCTATATATATCTGTATATCTCAATACCTAATGTATATATAAATCATGTATACATGTATATATATATAGGTATAAATATATATTGTACCAAAATAACATCAAGTATATGTAGAAATATGTATTTATAACTAAATAGAACATATTCTTTGATATGAAGAACATTTAAAGGGATACTAAACCCAAATTTGTTCTTTCATGAGTCATGATACAACTTAAGCAGCTTTCTAATTTACTCCTATTATCAAATTTTCTTCATTCTCTTGCTATCTTTATTGAAAAAGCAAGAATCTAAGCTAAGGAGGCGGGCCATTTTTGGTTCAGCACCTTGGATAGTGCTAGCTGATTTGATGGTACATTTAACCAACAATCAGCAAGCCCAACCCAGGTGCTGAACCTAAGCTCCTTAGCTTAGATTCCTGCTTTTTAAAATAAAGATAACAAGAGAAGAAAGAAAAATTGATAAAAGAAGTAAATTAGAAAGTTGCTTAAATTGCATGTTCTATCTGAATCATGAAAGAAAAATGTTGGGTTTAGTATCCCTTTAAATGTGAAATATTAATATTTTCATGCCAGGTTAGTGCACTTGAGAATATGTGATTGTGCTTGCACATGAGTAGGGGTGTTAGTTTTTTTCCCCTCAATTGACTTCTATGGGGAATACGTTAACTCAATCGTGATATTCAAAGTTCGGCTTTTTCCACGCATTGCGTGCGAGTGAAAACTTTTATACTTTCACTTGTAATACAAGCTCTACCCGTCACGCGTAAAAAATCTTAATTCTAGTGGAGTTAACTCTCAATCGGGAGCGTTAAATAGTGCTTCCACTTGTAATCTGGCCCAAAATGTTTAGTGCTGAGATTCATATTGACAACAGATGTTTGCACTGAAACAATAATTATTTGAATAAATAAAAAAAAAAAATCTTTGATATCCTGTTTTTGTGGTGTTCTATTTTGTTTGTGACAGCTGCATTGGGGAAGGACACAGCTGTGCAGAAATAGTTTTTTTCCATCTGTTTTTTTTCATTGAGGTAAAGATTAGTCATTTGGAATAATTGGAGAGATCCGTCTCTGCAAGATCACTCTAATCTAGTGTAACTGAATTAACGGACAACATACATCTTGTATTATAAAAGGACAAGTATGTTTGTCTGATGCAGTCATGCGCAGTAGAGTCTGCGCCTGACACACATACCTGGCCCTAACCCCTTAATGACCAGTAGAGACTGCATGAGGACGGCGCTGTCATTAAGCCTTTAAGGACTGCTGTCCTGGGCCTCTCTCTGCCGCAATCTCGCCATGAGTGGGGCAGTGCAGAAGTAGTCTTGCAGAGGTACTGAAGCAGAGAGGGACCACTCTGTGTCCCCACTGCATTGGGCAGTGGTGGTGCCGATCGTTGGTGGTGTAGGAGGGTTAAAGAGGGAGGCGGGGTGGAGGGAGTGGGTGGAACTGCTACACTACAGGGAATGAGGAAGAGGGGATCCGAGTGGATGGGGGATCAGAGAGTAGGGAAAGGTTCTTGGAGGGAGAGGTGGTTAAATGAGGGATAGGGGAGGGAGTTGGACACATTTGGCCTGTGTACACGGCCTTTAAGACTAGTATGATATATCTCAGCAATTAATGCAGCGCTGCAAAGGATTTGCAAAAAAACAAACAAAATAAAAAAATACATTTAAAGGGACACTGAACCCAAAAAAATTTTCTTTCGTGGTTCAGATACAGCATGCAATTTTAAGCAACTTTATAATTTACTCCTATTATTAAGTTTTCTTCGTTCTCTTGCTATCTTTATTTCAAAATGAAGGCATCTAAGCTATTTTATTAGTTCAGAACTCTGGACAGCACTTTTTATTGGTGGATGAATTTATTCACCAATCAGCAAGAACAACCCAGGTTTTTCACCAAAAATGGGCCGGCATCTAAACTTACATTCTTGCATTTCAAATAAAGATACCAAGAGAATGAAGAAAATTTGATAATATGAGTAAATTAGAAAGTTGCTTAAAATTACATGATCTATCTGAATCAGGAAAGAAAACATTTGGGTTCAGTGTCCCTTTAAACCTATAATTTTGTTGGCACAATCTGAAGGGAAATGCTCCTTTAAAGAGACAAAAAAAACAAAAATTGTATTTTTATGATTCAGTTTGAGCATTCACTTTTAATCAACTTTCCAATTTACTTCTATTATCGAATTCCCTTTGTTTTCTTGGTAAGAGCACTATATGGCAGCACTATCTCTTCAACAAAGAATATCATGAGGAGTCAAGCAAATTGGAAACATTTTAGTGTTGTCTGCTCTGTTGGGATCCTTTGCTGTAGGAGCAGCAATGCACTACTGGAAACTAGCTGAACACATCTGATAAGCCAATCACAAGAGACATATTTGTGTAGCACCAATCAGCAGCTAGCACCCAATTGTGCTTTGCTGCTCCAAAGCCTACATAGATTTATTCTATCAGAGTTATAAAAGTGTAATTCTATGTTTAATGTCTGTTTATTGGCAATCTGCTAACAAATTTATTCAAAATGGAGCAATAAGTAAATTATTACATATAAGGAAATTATTACATATATTATTCTTGGTAAGAGGTGGAGCTTAAAGGGACATGAAATACAATTTTTTTTCTTTCATGATTTAGAAAGAGCAGCAATTTTAAACAACATTGCTGTTTACTTCTATTACCTAATTTGCTTCATTTTCTTGATATACTTGGCTGAAAAGCATATTTAAATAGGCTCAGTAGCTGCTGATTGGTGGCTGCACATACTGTAGATGACTTGTGTGATTGGCTCACCTATGTGCATTGTTATATCTTCCACAAAGGATATCTGAAACATAAAGCAAATTAAACAATATAAGTAAATGGGAATATTTTTTAAAATTGTATTCTCTATCTGAATCATGAAAGACAATTTTTGGGGGGGTTTCATGTCCCTTTAAATGTTTTATGGCACAGTCTGGGACGTTTAAGATCACAATAATTTAAATTGGAGTTGAATTATTCTCAGGAGCGCTTTAAGCACTTCTAGTTCTGCCTATAAAGAAAATTTCCTTTTTTAGTTTTTATTTGTGATATTCACCGGGCACAAACAGTGGTGGAAATACATTCTTTTTTGTGCACCACTATTAAGGCTTCATAATATTTATTTTCCTATATTGTGGTTCATTGTATTAAAGGAACACCAAACACAATTTTTTTCATTCATGATTCAGATAGAGCATGCAATTTTAAGAAACTTTCTAATTTACTCCTATTATCAATTTTCTTCGTTCTCTTGCTATCTTTATTTAAAAAAACAGGAATGTAAAGCTTAGAGCCGGACAATTGTTGGTTTAGAACCTGGGTTATGCCTACTTATTGGTGGCTAAATGTAGACACCAATAAGCAAGCACTATCCAGGGTGCTGAACCAAAAATGGTTCTCTCCTAAGCTTTACATTCTTACTTTTTAAATAAAGAAAGGAAAAGAAAGAAATATAATATGTACATATTAATACTATTACATAGTTAAATTCAATTAACCACAATACATTGTTGCAATACATAATCTGATCAATGAAACATTTTTTAAAGGGACAGCCAAGACCCAATACTTATACTTTATTACTTTATGTTACATAGCAGACAAGCATCTTGCAATGGGTTCCCCATCTATAAGCTTTTAAGAAGTGCATGAAACTTTTAAATAATCGTTTGTTAGCTGTGAAAAAATTCTGCCAAGCTCCGCCCACAGGTTTCTTCTTGTCCAGTTAGCTGTTTTCTTGCATGACAGTTTAGCAGTGCACATTTAATATTTTTCAGTTATCTATTTCAAATCAAATTGAGCATGCATGAATCAGCATGTGAGAGTAGGAAAACTTATTTAAGAGTTGATCGTGATTGGAGAAACTTAACATTCCAAAATATACACAAAATAGGTGGGCGGAGCTTGACAGCCATACAAACTTGCCATTTTTAGGACCCCACCCCCCCTTGCTCCAGAAAACTCAATCTATAATATATATTATTAAACCACTCTCCTTATACATTGTTGGCTCAATCACCCCCCCCCCCCCCATTTGGACATTTATTTATTTTAATGCATATTGTTTATATAACAAACCACTACTCCTGTACCTGAAACGTAAAGCATAGGTGGAGAATTCAACAGCAAATTCAGCTGTTTCAACTGACCAAGTAAAGATAAAAAAATAGATTTTTAAACAATTGAATACACTTCCAGCAGGTAAAATGAATAATTGTAAACAGAGAAAACAGTACAGCAATTAGTATGTGTTTATTTACAGGGTCTGTGAGAGATGTAGTCATTTAAGCTACTTGTAGCAATAGTTAATCATTTAGAATTTAAACAACTTAAATAGACATTAAACACTAAATAAATGCTAGATAGAATGATGCATTCAAAGGAAAGATTTGTCTCAGAATAACATGTAGAAGTATTTTTTAAAGTTCCATTTGCTGGCTAAATATTGATAAAATAGTGTACATTTTAGTGTCTATAAAACAATGGGAGCTGCCATGTTGTAAATTAGGGTTACCTTCTCTGCTGTGGCCAGTTAGGGACAGTTATAAATAGGTCACTAGAGGTGGAGCCAAAGGCTGTGTGGAATAAAACTGGACTTCCATTTCTAACAGGAACTGAAAGCTCACAATTTCTGATTGGAATTACAGGAAAAAGGGGCAAAATAAATCATGAAAGTATAATTGCAGATGTTTTATATATATATATATATGATTTATCATTTTATATTACCATCTCAAAGTGTTTAATGTCCCTTTAAAGTCATTAGAGCAATCCCTCCCCCCCTTTTACCCTAATTGCCATTTCTGTGTAAACTGTAAAGTCTTTGGATTTCACACCTTACAAGCAATATAGCAATATGTTATGTATCAGATACATCTATAATTATTTAAGGATAACGTCAAGTACTAACTATAGAGGTCCCACCAGAAGTTATCTCCTTGAATGGATCTCGTCAACATTTTTATTTCATGATTCAGATAGGGCATGTCATTTTAAACAACTTTCCAATTTACTTTTGTCATCAAATTTGCTATGTTCTTTTGGTATTCTTTGTTAAATGTTAAACCTAGGTAGGCCATATGCTAATTTCTAAGCCCTTGAAGGCCACCCGCTTATCTTAGTGCATTTCAGTTTTTTACAGTTAGACAGCACTAGCTCATGTGTGCCATATAGATAACTTTGTGATCACGCCCATGGAGTTATTTATGAAGTGAGCAATGAATGGGCTAAAATACAAGTCTGTCAGAAGAAATGAGATAAGGGAGCAGTCTGCAGAGGCTTAGTTACAAGGTAATCACAGAAGTAAAAATGTATTAAATATAACAGTGTTGGTTATGCAAAAACTGGGGGGTGGGTAATAAAGGGATTATCTATTTTATTAAACAATCAAAAGGCTGGAGTAAACTGTCACCTTTAATATAAAAAATAAACAGGCTGACATTTCACATGTTTTAAACACATTGGAAGACTTTGTACTCATAGTCCACATTTCAAAATGCTCCTGTGTGTCTACAACTTTTGCTGATTTGTAACATTAATTTAAGGATTTTTATAATGTAAAATGTTCTCCCCTTTAATTGGTTTATAATTATCCATTAAACCTGCTGGGGTGTATTACATTGTTTTCAAATAGCTCTTTGATCTTTATTTTGGACATTTGAAATAGCTGATTTTTCCCTATAGAAAAGTTATGTAAACATAGCCAGCAGAAGAATTTTCCCTTCCAGTGTAGAATAGAAGAGATAAGTAATAAAATGTAAATTTTTAATTGTTCTCTTTAAATATTTGGCTTTGGTATATAGACAGAGATAAGATAAGTAAACATTTGTGTGTTTTTCCGAAAGTGATAAAATAAGGATATCTGATTTCCATACAAGCTGAGACCATTGTAATGGGTTGTGGTTTCAAGGGGCAAAGGCAGCTATTTCATTTACATAAATAAGCTTAAAGAGCAGCCCTCATAATTTTATACCATGCATCATTGGAAAACACATTATGAAAAAGTTAATATCACTGTACACTGTCCCTTTAAGTATATGGTGTAACACCAGCGAGATTATATATCTACTTATGTAGTTCAATAAAGATTAGATTTTCTCTTTGTCATGTTTTTACCATTGTTTGTAAATGTAATATATGTTAAGGGACATGAAACCCAAATTTTTTCTTTCATGATTCAGATAGAGAATACAATTTCCAACAACTTTCCAATTTACTTCTATTATTTAATTTGCTTCCTTCTCTTGTTATCCTTTGCTGAAATGTTCATCTAGGCAGTTCAGGAGCAGCAGAGAACATATGTTCTAGCTGTTGATTGGTGGCTGCATAAATATATTTGATTGGCTCACCCATGTGTTCATTTAGAAACCAGTAGTGCATTGCTGCACCTTCAACAAATGATACCAAGAGAATAAAACAAATTAGATAATCGAAGTAAATAAGAAAGTTGTTTAAAATTGTGATGCTCTATCTAAATAATGAAATATTTTTTTTGGGATTCATGTCCCTTTAAGGTTTTAAGTATTTAAATATTTTTTTAATACATTTTTTATTAGGTTTTTCAAATAATAAAGAATAATCAAACAACATGGACTTTGTATCCTCAATAAACATATAGAATGTATGTAAACTGACATACTGCTTGAGCCCAACAGTTAGCATGAAATAAGGGAAATTCACAATGTATAGCATATTTAAGAATGCTCCAATGTCAATATATAAAAGAATATTGAGAAATATGCAAATATTATTATCCACCATCAGACTGAACATTTAATATACCAATATACAAAAAAAATCTGAGTAAATAATTTTAAAGCATATGCTGTAGTTAAGTATACTTAGGGAAAAACAAAGCGGTATGATGAGAGGCTAACCGCAAAAGTAGCTACTGGAAAATCAGAGTACTTGAGGGTTTTTTATGGGGGAGGGGGATGGGAAAGGGGGGAGCATGAAACCAAATTAATACAGTGGAAAGTTCCATGTAATCTGCGTTACTTTGTTTTAACCAGTAAACAAAACCTCAGGGAGGAAGTAGCTAAGATCAGAGGAGCTATAATCAAAGGGAGTAGGACTATTGAAACAGGATGTATTCTAGCTTGTATACGTTTCTCTTTTACCAATAGAAATAAGTGCACATTATATCTCTGCATCTTGTCTCAAAGGCAATATATTAAGTCTATCATATTGTAAAGAGGTTATAATATAGTATGCCAGAGAACAGCAAGGGTACATTCTAAGCTAAGTAGTTAAATTAGATCACTGAGAGCTAAAATTAGCACCACAACTATACTAAGCAAGCATTCATGTATACCGGGTCTGAGTACTGTTATGCACAACTGACTGCTCCCAGGTCAAAGGAGAACACCTCAGGACATGTCTACAACTAGGAAGTTACTGGGACCAGTAAACACTAAAATCTATTGAACTATATTGAACCACCTGTGTGACATATCCAGGCTAATTATATGGGTGTTATATAGAATAGCAGGTATTTAAAGCCATCTCGTATTTCATAGCTCTGCCACAAGGCAAGGGCCCTATACCCCACAACAGAGGATGGCTACTAGCAAGATAATTACAATGCATGTTGCAATATCTCTGCTTCTTGTATTGAGAAGCCTCAAATTTAAAGTAGTTATATAGCAGTTATGTCATTGACCATAAAACATTATAAAAGGATCCCGAAAAAACCCAAGGCTAACCAC
This sequence comes from Bombina bombina, assembly GCF_027579735.1. Taxonomy (NCBI): domain Eukaryota; kingdom Metazoa; phylum Chordata; class Amphibia; order Anura; family Bombinatoridae; genus Bombina; species Bombina bombina. The sequence goes on from NC_069505.1 coordinate 564,519,473, forward strand.
CTCTGTATGAAGGACTCAAAACTATTGGGGGGTAATTCCTAACTTAACATTAACTGGACTATCAAGCTTATATAAAACAACATAAAACTGGTAACATTAAGCAGACCATATAAACATGAAAAAAGCTGACTTAAAGGTGCCAATTAAACTTCCATTTAAATCGGGCACGAGAAGAAGACCCAAGGTAACTGTCTCTGCCCAGTAAAGCTCAATGTCCTACCCCACACCAGCCTTTCTGATCGCCTGTCCAAAAAGGATGTGATAGGGATTGTTCCATATTTGTAGATCAGAAATATTAGCCTCCAGGGGACAGCTTTCAAGTGGCAAAGCCTGTTTGTCGTGGCACACCCCTTCAAGTAGGCACTTGGTGTTTACTTTCAATGTGGCTGAAAAAAAGAAGCGTGGGGCTGTAAGATAGGTAGCATACAAGATTCAGGGAGAACGTTTCCGATTTATGAAGGTTTTCTTCCATCTCTGTTTCCCGGTATATTTGGTAACCAGGTTCCCATCGTGCCGTTCTAATAGACACTGTAGAACCACAGCGGACAGTTCCGCCAGCCCCACGGGGATCAGCCGCTTCACCGCTTCTGCTTCTCATCCTCTATCTCATAAGGCACACCATGTGATGAGCCATCTCTTTAGGGAAAGCGCACAGAGATTTATATTCTCCGTTGGCTACCGGATCAGTGGGTGTTAAATAGACACCTTCTGTTGTCCAAATACAGAGTATCCCTCAGTGTTCTGCCCCATATCTTTTACAGACCCTGGATTCACAACTGTTCTATCATGGGGCATCAGCTTGTGTACGGTGTTCCATTCTGATGTGAGGCTTCTGAGAGGCGACTGAAATGAGCATGTAGCAGGTGCGAGATAGCGGTTACTAGCTCATCACCACAGATTGCCATGATATCACTGCGGTATTACTATGAACAATATCTAAAGTAGTGATACAGATCCTCTTTGGGTGGGTCAAACAATTATGACTTAAGTTAGGAAGTAATCATACCTCTTCTGTCTGGTTTCTATGGTCTAGCTTTTTGTGCCGAATGATCTCTAGCCTAGCTTCAGCGTTAGAGGGTTTCCATGTGACTGTAAAGATGGCCGCTCCTAGGTTGTCTGCACGTTAGTCGGCCCACAAAACAGTAACGTTTTTCCTCCTTACAAGTAACCATTCGGTGTCCTAGTTATCACTATCGTGGTCTCTGGTACTAGATGTACCTGTGATGTAAATTTAAGCTGGACCGAACAGTCTGATAAGTAAAATTATAAACCATTTCAGCGGAGCTGAAGTAACATGCGAATGTTCGGTTTCCAGGCTTACTCTGCCCCCTTAAATAATTTACTTAAAGGGACATGAAACCCAATTTTTTTTTTGTTCATGATTCAGAAAAATTATACAGTTTTAAAACAACTTTCCAATTTACTTCTACTATCTAATTTGCTTAATTCTCTTGGTATTCTTTGTTAAAGGAGCAGTATGCACTTATAGGAGCTAGCTGAAAGCCAAAGACGAGGCATAAATGTGCAGCCATCAATCAGCAGCTTCTGAGCCTACCAAGGTATCCTTTTTAACAAAGGATATTAAGAGAACAAAACAAATTAGATAATATTAATTCATTTGAAAGTTATTTAAAATGACATGATCTATCTGATTCATGAAAGAAAACAATTGGGTTTCATGTCCTTTAAGATCATAATGCATTTTTTTAAACTAATTTCATTGATTTACTTCCACTAGATTTTATTCTAATTTTTCATATTTTTTTCTTAATACCTAGTATTCCCAACAAACTAATGATTTTATAGAGTGCAGCTATTTTTTTCATTTGATGTATGTGGTATACTGATAAGATATCAGAAGCTAAGTAATCATGTTTAAACTCTCTATTGCTTAAGGACCAGCCAAGTCCAAATTAAATTTACATAATTCAGACAGAGCACATCATTTTAAACAACTTTACTATTCCCTTCCATTATCTAAATGTGCACATTATTTTTATACACACACTTTCTGAGGCAGCAGCTCCTACTGAGCATGTGCAAGATTCACAGGCTATAGGTATATGCGTTTTGTGATTGGCTGTTGGCTGTCACATGATGCATTAGGAATGAACATGTAACATTTGTCAAAAAAAATCTGCTGCTCATTTGAAATTAAAACTAAGTGTTTTTGCATTGTCTTTTTTTTTTACTATGCATTTATGGATTATGCTATTCTACTGAGTTGAGTGATCATTTATAACATTATTTTGCTGCCTGCCTGATTAGTAATACTACTCCTCCTTAGGGTTGCTTGAGATGTATTTACAAGAGATTTAAACCTGTCTCCAGGCCTCCCTAACAGGCCAGATTAAGAGGATATTGCAACTGGAGCACAGGTGAAATAATCAGATGATTAGTAAACATGTTGATAACTTGCTCTCACACAAGGTAATCCTGAAAATATGTCCTGTTAGGGAAGAGCTGAGTACAGTTTTCAAAACCCCTGGATTAGAATAATCAGCAATAAAGGTGAGATTTGTGAAGTAGAGGCTAAATGCAAAGCAGTGGGCATAGATCTCTCATATGACTCAGGGAGAGATGTGAAATAACCTCATTTTTCCTTGGTACCAGAGATGGTTACCTACATATGGGTGAACTAAGGAAGTGCTGGTCTGTATGTGGGTGATCCTCTCATATGATTCACTGTGTAATTATCTATTCATTCTTTACCAGAGGTGGGTGGCCAAAGATAAGGCAGTGTTGGTGTTAAATTGACTCATTCATGTTTCTGTGACACAACAGTAGATCAGACAGTTTGGAAACGATAGGTGAGATTTCCATGATGCGTGGGTCCTCTGACAGAGCTTTGCTACAATGTATATGTTAATAATTGTTTGACATTAAAGTGTTCAGTTATCTACTTATGGCTCAACCTAATAATGTAACTTTTATATTGAAATCTATTGTTTTGTATCTGATTAATTGTTATTCTGCTTCTCTTGCAATCCAAAGAAGATACAGTTTACAGGGGTTTTTTTTTTTACACTTTCAAACCTCATGGTATTTTGCATCAGGACTACAACTTGGTGAATGTATTGCATGTCTGAATCATATCAATTAATATTATTAATTTTATTTTGTGTGTAATATGTTTCTTTCAATTGTAATCACTAAAGACTTGGAAACAGGCCAGATATTAAAGGGATACTAAACCCATTTTTTTTTCTTTAATGATTCAGATAGAGCATACAAATTTAAGCAACTTTTACTCCTATTATCATTTTTTCATGCTCTTGCTATCTTTATTTGAAAAGCAGGAATGTAAGCTTAGGAGCTGTCCCTAATTTGGTTCAGCTAAACTTCTCTTACCGATTAAGAACAGTGCAGGGCCCTCTGCCTCTTCTATAAATGTGTCCTTGCATATCATACTTATGATTATAGTGCCACGGAATCTATTGGCTCTCTACAAATAACAATCAGCTAGATTCCGAGTTTTGCGTTATGAGGGGTGCGGTGCTAATTTGCACGTTATTGTCATCGCTCACTTTCCTACAGCGATGGTATTACAGGTTTACAAAAACCCGGAGTTATCAGGCAAAAGTGAGCGTAGAGCAAAATTGAGCTCCATACCGCACTCCAATACCAGCACTGCTGAAAGCTGCGGTGAGCTGGTTTTACGTGCTCGTGCACGATTTTCCCCATAGACATCAATGGGGAGAGCCGGCTGAAAACAGTCTAACACCTGCAATAAAGCAGCGTAAAGCTCCGTAACGCAGCCCCATTGATTCCAATGGGGAAACAAAATGTATGTTTACACCTAACACCCTAACATGAACCCAGAGTCTAAACACCCCTAATCTTACACTTATTAACCCCTAATATCGCCGACACCTACATTATACTTATTAACTCCTAATCTGCCGCTCCGGACATCGCCACCACTATAATAAACATATTAACCCTAAACCGCCGCACTCCCGCATCACAAACACTAGTTAAATATTATTACCCCATAATCTGCTAAACTATGCTAAATTTATTAACCCCTAAACCCTAAGTCTAACCCTTACACCCCCTAACTTAAATATAATTAAAATAAATCTAAATAAAACCTACTATCATACCTAAATAATTCCTATTTAAAACTAAATACCACACTTCCCTGTAAATAAACCTAAGCTAACCTACAATATAACTAATATTTACATTGTATCTAGCTTAGGGTTTATTTTTATTTTACAGGCAAGTTTGTATTTATTTTAACTAGGTAGACTAGTTAGTAAATATTTATTAACTATTTACTAACTACCTTGCTAAAATAAACACAAATTTACCTGTAAAATAAAACCTAACCTGTGTTACACTAACATCTAACCTTAAACTACAATTAAATAAATTACATTTATTAAATACAATTACCTAAATTACAAAAAAAACCCCACTAAATTACACAAAATAAAAAAAGTAATTATCAGATATTTAAACTAATTACACCTAATCTAATAGCCCTATCAAAATAAAAAAGCCCCCCAAAATAAAAAAAAAATCCTAGCCTAAACTAAACTACCAATAGCCCTTAAAAGGGCCTTTTGCGGGGCATTGCCCCAAAGAAATCAGCTATTTTACCTGTAAAAAAAATACAAACAACCCCCCAACAGTAAAACCCACCACCCACACAACCAACCCCCAAATAAAATCCTAACTAAAAAAACCTTAGCTCCCCATTGCCCTAAAAATGGCATTTGGATAAGCATTGCCCTTACAAGGGCATTTAGCTTTTTCTCAAGTGCCCAAACCCTAATCTAAAAATAAAACACTGCAGAATCTGTTGGCGCTCTACAAATACCTGATAATAATAATAATAAAATAATCAAGATTAATTGTCTTAATAGCCAGAAGTGATGCTTCATAAGTTGACCTGGATTCCTAATGACAGTCTGAGGGCAGAGGTGCAGGGGAGGAGCTAGGCTGCAGTGTGACAAATTCATATAAACAAGAGGAGAGACACTCATTGCAGCTGATATTACTGTGTGATTATGCACAGCACCAGACTGGGTGAGCTGTTGGGGGCAAATTGATTCTTGTATTACTTAGTCTGCCAGCAATTTTCAAATTTTTGTAGGAAGTGGTGTATGTTTAAAACTCATGCTAAAATCAGTAAGCTGCAGACTATACAGAGTGCTAAATTATGAAGATTACTGTCAGACTAAATAATGCAAAGATGCAAACAATAAATTATCTACATTAGTAATCAAGTGTTCCCCCTCTTTTACAACAAATCAGCACTGCTCCTTACCTAGTGTGGAGGAGTTGTTTGTAAGTGTTTCTTGTCTGATTTGTGAGAGTTTAAATATCAATCATTCAGGTGCAGAAAGGTGTCCTTGCCTAGACCTGCTCTGAGTGATCAAACTAAGTACTTACTGCACGCAGAGCCTCACCGGCAGCTCCTCCCCATTAACTTGCGTCACACATGACCCAGCTCAGCTGCAGCCCTCCAAATCTCCTGGAGGGGACATTTCTAGGGACAAAAAAAAAGGGACATGCAACAAAATCCAGGGACTGTCCCTAGAAATTTGGGACTGTTGGCAACTTTGTCCCAGAAGTGAAGTGGTTAAAAGATTGGTGTTGAAAAGGATGTAAATTATTTATAGAACATCAGCCTATGATTTATAAAGCAGCACTAAGAATTTCCACTAAGTTAAAAATAGGCATTGTATAATAATATTATGTCTAGATATATGAGATCTGTAGCTATGTGCATCATTGATGTGTAAATGGAACAAAAGTTAAATGTTATTGTTTAAAAATAGTGAAAACATTTCATTTTTCCACTTCCACTATAACCTGCCCTGATCTCGCAACAGCCCACTATAACAAAACGCTGTACTCTGCACTAGACACACTTGCACCTTCCCAGCTTTGCAAAACATCACGCTGTCAGTTGCAGACCTGGCACTCTCAGCAAACATGCTATTTACAAAAATGCTCCCATACTACTGAGCGTGTCTGGAGGAAACCTCACTCTGAACCTGACTTCATACACTATAAGTTTATTCTTCGTTCATACACTTCTGCCCTTCACTTAGCCAAGCAAACCTACTTCTCTTCTCTTATATCTACTATTTCCTCAAACCCTAAACAACTCTTCTCCACCTTTAACTTTCTCCTCTACCCTCCTGCTCCACACCCTCCATCTGTCTTTAGTGCTCAAGACCTGGCAGACTACTTCTTAAACAAAACACGTACTATCCAAAGCAACATCCCAACACCAACCTGCAATATTCCATCAACAGGCCCAATTACTCCCTCTGCATCTTCCATCCAGCTACTGAGAATGAAGCTTCTTCTTTACTATCTTCCTCACTCCTCACTCCCTGCCCGCTCGACCCTATCCCTTCCCATCTAATACCCTCCCTATCTTCCACCCTCACTCCTGCTCTTACCCACATCTTTAACCTATCTCTCTCTACTGGCTCATTCCCATCTTCTTTCAAACATGCAAAAGTCACTCCCATACTCAAAAAACCCTCCCTCGACCCTAATTCTCCTGAAAGCTACCACCCCATATAACTGCTTCCACTAACATCAAAACTCCTTGAAAAACTAGTTTACATTCGCCTAACCCAATTCCTGTCCACCAACTCCTTGCTTGATCCCCTGCAATCTGGATTCCGCCCCAAACACTCAGCGGAAACTGCCCTTACCATGGTTACTAACGATCTTCTCTCTGCTAAAAATATTGGACACTACTCTATACTCATCTTACTTGACCTCTCAGCTGCCTTCAACACAGTTGACCACCCCCTCCTCCTACAGACCCTTAGCTCTTTTGGCCTCTGTGACACTGGATTCACTCACAGGTCTTTTTCTGTGTCATTTGCCGGCGACTCCTCCTCTCCAATGGCTCTGTCTGTTGGAGTACCTCAGGGATCTGTTCTGGGTCCTCTACTCTTCTCCATCTATACGTCTTTGCTGGGTAAACTTATCAACAGTTATGGCTTCAAATATTACCTCTATGCTGATGACACCCAGATCTACCTCTCCACCCCTGCTCTCTCTCCCTCTGTCCTTTCTCATATCAGTGACTGCCTATCTGGTATTTCTTCCTAGATGGCCTCTCACCACCTAAAGATTAACATGTCCAAGACTGAGCTCCTTCTTATCCCCCCCTCAAGCTCTACGCCGGCTTGTGACTTCTCTATCCCTGTTGACGGCATCACCATTTCCCCATTGCCCCAAGTCCGCTGCCTCGGAGTTACACTTGACTCCAATCTATTCTTCACCCCCCATATCCAATCGTTCAACCTTTTCTGTGCGCTAACACCACAAAGCAAATATTCCACTCCCTTGTTATTTCCCGACTTGACTACTGCAATGCCCTACTTACTGGACTTCCTCTTTCCCGCCTCTCCCCCCCCCTTCAATCCATCCTAAATGCCTCTGCCAGGCTGATCCACCTTTCCCATCGCTCTTTATCTGTTGCACCTCTCTGCGAGTCCCTTCATTGGCTCCCCATACACAGCAGAATTAAATTAAAAAATCTCACCTTTGCATACAAAGCGCTCACCAACACCGCTCCCCTCTACCTATCCTCTCTAATCAACAAGTATAGTCCAACCCGCCCACTAAGTTCCAACAATGACTGATTCTAGACCACTCGGAAGGTGTAGTTTTTATGGCAGGAGATTTCAATCTCGCATTAGAACCCAATTTAGATTCGTCAAGAGGAACTTCTAGCTTAGCAGCTAGAAAACTGAAGACTGTAAAAAAGATCTTCCACAATCTCACACTCCACGATATATGGAGGACTCTGCACCCATTAGATAGGGATTATACCTTTTACTCTAACCCCCATAAATGTTATACAAGGATTGACCATATATATACTGACTCACAGGGCCTTTCCATCACAGGAGACTGCAACATTGGCCCCATTACATGGTCTGACCATGCCCCAGTGACTTGCAGAATACTTTGGCCTGACATTCCAATCTCCCACAAAATATGGAGACTAGAGGACTCCTTACTAAACGATACAATATTTTTAGAACTAGTCCGAAAGGAAATTACTGACTACTTCACTCTAAACTTTCAAACATCTTCCTCTAGGCAGCTAGAATGGGAGACTCACACATCTGTGATTAGAGGCATATTAATAAAACAAAAATCTAAATTGAATCGAATATCTAGGGATAAAAACACTAAACTCTTACAAACGATTAGCTCTCTGGAAACAACCCATAAACAAAACCCCCCCAACGAGCAAATTTTCACCGAACTTACAGATAATAGACTAATGCTCAAACAACATCTGACAGAAATATATCAGCGTAAGGCGTTATATCTTAAACAGTATTTTTATGAAGGGGGAAACAGACCAGGCAAATTGCTAGCCAGAAATTTAAAAAGGAAACAATTAAACACATATGTACACTCTCTGGTAACATCAGACGGCAAAACAGTGAAAGATAGCCCTATGATCGCGGATACTTTCCGAAATTACTATAATAAACTCTATAACCTAGGAAGTCAGGCCCCACAGGACAACCCCATATCCGAAAGTAGCCTAGACCAATACTTCCAAAATGTACAGCTCCCAACAGTAGATAAACAAACAGCTGACTCCCTGTCTGCAAATATAACTATAGTGGAACTCCAACAAGCCATAAAAGATATTCCCTCTGGGAAAAGTCCTGGCCCAGATGGACTTACTTCCGTATATTTTAAGAAATGCAAGGAAGTGCTAGCACCACATATGCTACAGTTGTTTAATAAACTTAAAGAAGATCCTACATTGACCAGAACTCTATTAGAAGCACACATAACAGTCTTAACCAAACCAGGTAGACAGGTCACAAGCCCGGGTAATTACAGGCCCATCTCATTAATCAATACAGATATGAAAATACTAGCCAAGATCTTAGCAAACAGACTAAACAAAATTTTACCAGATCTGATTGATAAGGACCAAGTTGGGTTTATCCCCGGCAGAGAAGCGAGAGACAACATCACTAAGGTCATTCAATTAATCAATCATGCGAAGGTCACGGGTATTCCTATGGTCTTGTTTGCAACAGATGCGGAGAAGGCCTTTGATAGGGTGGGATGGCCTTTTTTGCAGAGGGCAATGAGCGAAATTGGTATTCCACAAGCCTTTTTAAACATGACAATGGCGCTATACTCGGCCCTGAATGCGAGGGTTCGTGTTAACGGGACGCTCTCTGACACATTTTATATCAGCAATGGGACGAGGCAGGGACGTCCGCTATCACCCTTACTGTTTGCTATCTCTATAGAGGTCCTAGCTCAGAAAGTGAGGCTAAATGATAAAATTACAGGTATTAAGGTGGGTAGTCAGGAGAATAAACAAGCGCTATATGCGGACGACATGCTTTTCACATTAACCAACGCTGAAACCTCTGTACCGGAACTGTTGAAAGAAATGGATTCATACGGAGCCGTATCCAATTTCCTCCTCAATCTAAATAAATCTGAGCTAATGAACATCAACACCCTCCCACATCACATAACTTTTCTACACAATAAATATAATATACCGTTAGCTCATTAGAAACGTAAGTATTTAGGGATACATTTAACACCATGCATCCAAGACCTCTTTAAACATAACTACATCCCTTTAAAAAATGATATTGTTAGGGATCTCTCTAGTTGGAAGAACAAGCCTCTTTCTTGGTTAGGGAGGATTGGAGTATTTAAAATGAATATTCTTCCTAGAATTCTTTACTTTCTTCAGGCGCTACCTATACCTCTACAGGCAGGGTACATTAAACAATTGAAATCCATAATAGAGCATTACATTTGGGCAAACACTAGACCTAGGGTTCCGAAGAAAACTATGTATATGTCAAGGGACAGAGGGGGGTTAGGGCTACCAAACTTAGCTACATATAGAAGAGCGATTTTTCTACAAAGAGTAACAGAATGGTCACACAACAACACAGATAAAGCATGGATATGCCTAGACAGACAAATATTTGCATTAAACAACATAGGTACTCTGGCATGGATACCCCTGGCACATAGGCCAAAACACTTGCACAAGTACATTATCACAGCAGAAACACTAACAGAATGGGATAAAACACTGGCAACTAGCATTCATGTTTCATCTAGAAACTCACCTCTTACACCGATAATTGAAAACCCTGATCTCCCTTACTGGAAATTAGGCTTCCGCAATACTCACCACTACAGTCTCAGAGTAGGATCGATGCAGTTCCTTAAAGAAAATAACATCATTAAAACATAAGCTCAACTAGCCGAGACCCACAAGGAAATTTTTACTCCTTGGCTCAACTTTAAACAATTGCTCCATAATATTTCTCACCATAAAAATCGGGCCGAAATGGGCCGTGGGCCCACGCCTTTTGAGGAACTTTGCATTCTTCCAAATTTACTCAGGCACCTCATATCCCTTTTATATAAAATGATCTCCTCCGAGGACAAGGCATCCCTACCATCATATACTATCGCATGGAATAATGAGTTAGCTCAAGAATTAGGGTCAGACTCCTGGATGAGGGCCTTTTGCAAATATTCAAGAAACACACTTTAAACTCATGAGTAGGTGGTACCTCACTCCCGTTAGGCTCCACAAAATATTTCCCACTTTGAGTAACACTTGTTGGAGGGGTTGCGGAGAAGAGGGCTCTCTCTCCCACATATGGTGGTCATGCCCCAAACTAGGCTGCTACTGGGCAAACATCTTCTCCACCATATCAAGTTTACTGAACATTTACCTACCCAATTCCATGGGGAGCGTTCTGTTCTGCTCCCTACCTAAAATCAAAGATTCGGCCAAACTAGCTCTTTTGCTGATTATGATTACAGGAGCAAAAAAGCTTATACCTAAAAGATGGAAAACTCAAACAGCTCCAATGGTGGAGGAGTGGAGGAAAGAGGTCATGGAACTTATCACTCTCGAGAGATACCATTACCTTAAAACAGACAAACTAGAGGTACACAAGATGATCCTGGCAATGTGGAAAGGTACCATATAAAGTGTTCCCCCCCCCTTTTTTTTTTCTCTCTTCCCCCTCCTCCTCTTCTTCCCCTCCCACCCCATATTTCGCTAATCTTTTCTCAATCTCTTAAATCTCTCTACTCTTTTCTAATCGGTTCTTTCTGAGTATGCCAGCGGAGACTGTAGCCAAGTCAATATTGTGGTTATTACCAAATAATTTATCTATGAATACAATAGATTTTGAAGATTGGACTTTATTCGAAGGAAACAGTTAAAATTTGCATAAATCATAAAAGAAAAAGAGAGCATTGTAACATTGCATAAACAGGACTGCACATCTGTACAATAATTTTTGTAGCAGTGTTCGTTTTATTGTGATTATTGTGACCTGCTCCTTGCATCTGCGACTATAACCTCTTCTCATGCTAGACTGCAGGACTTCTGTCGTGCAGCACCTACCCTCTGGAACACTCTCCCTCGTGTTGTCAGGCTTTGCCCTAATCTTTCTTCCTTTAAATGCTCTCTGAAGACTTTTTGTTCAGAGAAGCCTACCATCCAACTCAATAATATTTCTCTTACCTAACAACATTTTCCTCCTCTAACTCTGCATTAACATCTTTCTCAATCTTGCAGACCTCACCTCCTGTTTCTCAACCCCCTACCCTTCTAGATTGTAAGTTAGCACGGGAATAGGGCCCTAAATTCCTCCTGTATGTGTTTGTAAATTTTGTCCTGTATCTTACAAGTCTTGTATTGTTTTATTTAAATGAATTGTATCCATGGACAGCGCTGCGGAATATGATGGCGCTTCATAAATAAAGTATAATAATAATAATAATAATAATAATTTTTGCATTACTGAATCTACACCAATAGTGTTAAGAGCATTGTGGCTATAGAGTGGTTTCATATATAGCTGCTATTTTGCTTTCAGCTCCGTAGAAAGATTTAAAGGGCTAGATAACAAGTGAGGCGCTAAGGGTTTTGCGCTAGTGCAATCGCCTTTTACACTTCAATCCTTACCGTGATCTCAGAGCTGTGGTTAACTGTTTTCCAAAACTAAAAAGTTGCACAAAACACATCAAAAATACATTACAAAGTACACTTACACTCATAAATAAACTTTTAACCCATTAATCTCCATGCCCACACATTGCAAAGTAACTAAATAAACATTTAACCCCTAAACCGCCATTCCCCCATATCACAAACACTAAATGAAACTATTAACCCCTAAACCGCAATCCCCCACATCGCAAACTATCTAAATAAACTGTTAACCCCATAGACCGCCATCCCTGCATCACAAAGTAACTAATTAAATTATTAACCTCAAAACTGCCATCCCCCACATTGCAAAGTAACTAAAGTATTACCTCCTAAACCGCCATCCTCCCATAAACCTCCATGACCACACATCGCAAAGTAACTAAATAAACTTTTAACCCCTAAACCGCCATCCCCCCATATCACAAACACTAAATGGAACTATTAACCCCTAAACCGCAATCCCCCACATCGCAAACTATCTAAATAAACTATTAACCCATAGACCGCCATCCCCACATTGCAAAGTAACTAAATAAATTATTAACTCCTAAACCACCACCCCCCACATCAGAAAGTAACTAGACTATTAACCCCTAAACCTCCATCCCCTGCATCGCAAAGTAACTAAATAAATCATTAACCCCTAAACTGCCATCCCCCCATATGACAAACACTAAATGGAACTATTAACCCATAAACCGCAATCCCCCACATCGCAAACTCTCTAAATAAACTATTAACCCAAGAACGCCATCCCCCACATCCCAAGGTAACTAAACTATTAACCCCTAATGCTCCATCCCCTGCATCACAATGTAACTAAATAAACTATTAACCCCTAAACTGCTATCCCCCCACATTGCAAAGTCATAAACTATCATCTAAACTTCCTAACCTAACACCCCCTAACTTTACTCAAAATATAATGCCCAAAAATTACAAAATAAGTACTATCTACTATAAAAAAAAAAATAACTTATCAGTAAAAATAAATTAAACCTAATCTTACCTTTAAAAAACCATCAGACAATAGAATGAAAGCTTTTTCCTTTCATTCTATTGGCTGGTTTGAATTTAAAGAATCAAATCAGCCAATAGGAATGCAAGGGCACCTTCATATAAAAGGGGTACCTCACATTCACTATTCAGTGTGCGTCTGGAGACCCGCATTAAGAGGAGCTCCATGTTGAAGTTCTGAAGAGGAGGACAGACGTCGCCACAGCCACCACTGCCGGGATGAAGATAAGAATATGGATCGTGGGAAGAAGATAAGAAGATGGATGAAGATGAACCACTGCCGGGATGAAGATGGAGCGCCACTACCATCATCATCAGTGAGTACGAACTTTGGGGTTAGTGTTAGTTTTTTTTGTGTTTTTGTGTTAGTTTTTTTTGTGTTTTTTTTTTTGCAGTGTTTTTTTATTATTGATTAGAGTTTGTTTTTTTTGGGCAGCAAAAGAGATGAATGACCTTTTAAAGTGATGGTAAAGTCCGTCTAATATAAATAGTTATTTCAATAGTATATGCTATTTCAATCTCACACACCAGATTTCATCTTATAAAGTATATTAAAAATTTGTTACAAACCTTATTTATTTATTCTATTCATAAGCTATCTGTCTCCAGCTTTCTGCAGTCGCATGTTCAGAATGTTTCAGTAATGTCCCATGAGTAAGCCTGTTGTTATATAACATTTGCTATTTATTAGCAATTATAATAATTTTATATAAAATTTTATTTTAGTAGTGACAAAACATTTCTTACTAACGTTATCAAATAAAGTATCCCATTGATTGAAATAATTGTTTTAAAACTTACTGCTTTCAATTAATTTACTTTGATTTTGCTCATTTTCTAGGGGACAGAACGCTCGCTTGATTTCATTACTTCTTTTTTGTAAACCAAGTAAACATTGAATCTCATGACTCAATGTTTACTTGGTATACGTCATGTAGACCAGTGCGCATGCAGTATTTTGATCCATGTCGGGAGAGTGCAAATCTTCTGACGTGTGGAGCGGGAGGCACCACAATACATGTCACATAGATTTCAGTACTAAATCAAAGAGGGCAGGGCTAAGTGGTGCTCAAATGGAATTACAATAAGTATTACATATATTATAAAAACGATTAATAATTATTTTTGTTATAAGCGTGTTTAATGTTGATATAATGAGGATGACTAATCTGATGTGCACTCACAAGGGAGTTTACCATCACTTTAAGGGCAATGCAACATCCAAATGCTCTAAGTCTAACCCCCCTTAACTTAAATATAATTTAAATAAAACAAAATAAAATTACTACAATTAAATAAATTATTCCTATTTAAAACTAAATACTTACCTATAAAATAAACCCTAAGCTAGCTACAATATAACTAATAGTTACATTGTAGCTAGCTTAGGGTTTATATTTATTTCACAGGCAACTTTGTATTTATTTTAACTATGTACAATAGCTATTAAATAGTTATTAACTATTTAATAGCTACCTAGTTAAAATAAGTACAAATTTACCTGTAAAATAAATCCTAACCTAAATTACAATTACACCTAATACTACACTATCATTAAATTAATTACATAAACTAACTACAATTAACTACAATTAAATTAAATAAACTACGAAAAACAACAAACACTAAATTACAGAAAATAACAAAATAATTACAATTTTTTTAAACTAATTACACCTAATCTAATCCCCCTAATAAAATAAAAAAGCCCCAGAAAATAATAAAATTCCCTACCCTATACTAAATTACAAATAGCCCTTAAAAGGGCCTTTTGTGGGGCATTGCCCCAAAGTAATCGGCTCTTTTACCTGTAAAAAAAAAATACAATACCCCCCAACATTAAAACCCACCACCCACACACCCAACCCTACTCTAAAACCCACTCAATTCCCCCTTAAAAAAACCTAACACTACCCCCTTGAAGATCACCCTACCTTGAGACGTCTTCACCCAGCCGGGCACAAGTGGACCTCCAGAGGGGCAGAAGTCTTCATCTGATAAGGCCAGAAGAGGTCCTCCAAGCGGCAGAAGTCTTCATCAAGACGGCATCATCTATCTTCATCCATCCGGAGCGGAGCTGGTCCATCTTCAATACAGCCAACGCGGAGCATCCTCTTCAAACGAAGTCCGAGCAAAGAATGAAGGTTCATTTAAATGACGTCATCCAAGATGGTGTCCCTTGAATTCCGATTGGCTGATAGGATTCTATCAGCCAATCGGAATTAAGGTAGGAAAAATCCTATTGGCTGATGCAATCAGCCAATAGGATTGAGGTCGCATTCTATTGGCTGATTGGAACAGAAATAGAATGCAAGCTCAATCCTATTGGCTGATTGGATCAGCCAATAGGATTGAACTTCAATCCTATTGGCTGATTGGATCAGTCAATAGGATTTTTCCTACCTTAATTCTGATTGGCTGATAGAATCCTATCAGCCAATCAGAAGTCAAGGGACGCCATCTTGGATGACGTCATTTAAAGGAACCTTCATTCTTTGCTTGGACTTCGTTTGAAGAGGATGCTCCGCATCGGCTGGATTGAAGATAGACCTGCTCCGCTCCGGATGGATGAAGATAGAAGATGCCGTCTGGATGAAGACTTCTGCCGCTTGGAGGACCTCTTCTGGCCGGATCGGATGAAGAATTCTGCCCCTCTGGAGGTCTACTTTTGCCCGGCTGGCTGAAGACATCTCAAGGTAGGGTGATCTTCAAGGGGGTAGTGTTAGGTTTTTTTAAGGGGGGATTGGGTGGGTTTTAGAGTAGGGTTGGGTAGGTTGGTAGTGGGTTTTAATGTTGGGGGGTATTGTATTTTTTTTTACAGGTAAAAGAACTGATTACTTTAGGGCAATGCCCCGCAAAAGGCCCTTTTAAGGGCTATTTGTAATTTAGTATAGGATAGGGAATTTTATTATTTTGGGGGGCTTTTTTATTTTATTAGGGGGATTAGATTAGGTGTAATTAGTTTAAAAAAAAATTAATTATTTTTTTATTTTCTGTAATTTAGTGGGGTTTTTTCGTACTTTAGTTTATTTTATTTAATTGTAATTAATTGTAGTTAATTTATTTAATTTATTTAATTATAGTGTTGTGTTAGGTGTAATTGTAACTTAGGTTAGGGTTTATTTTACAGGTAAATTTGTACTTATTTTAACTAGGAAGTTATTAAATAGTTAATAACTATTTAATAACTATTGTACCTAGTTAAAATAAAAACAAAGTTGCCTGTAAAATAAAAATAAATCCTAAGCTAGCTACAATGTAACTATTAGTTATACTGTAGCTATCTTAGGGTTTATTTTATAGGTAAGTATTTAGTTTTAAATAGGAATAATGTATTTAATTGTAGTTATTTTATTTAGATTTATTTAAATTATATTTAAATTAGGGGGGGTGTTAGGGTTAGGGTTAGACTTAGGTTTAGGGGTTAATAACTTTATTATAGTGGCAGAGACATTGGCGGCAGCAGATTAGGGGTTAATAAGTGTAGGTAGGTTGCGGCGAAGTTGGGGGGCAGATTAGGGGTTAATAAATATAATGTAGGGTTCGACGATGTTGGGGGCAGCAGATTAGGGGTTAATAGGGATAATGTAGGTGGCGGCGGTGTCCGTTGCAGCAGAGTAGGGGTTAATAATTATAATGTAGGTGGCGACGATGTCGGGGACGGTAGATTAGGGGTTAATAAGTGTAAGATTAGGGGTGTTTAGACTCGGGGTTCATGTTAGGGTGTTAGGTGTAGACATAAAATTCCTTTCCCCATAGGAATCAATGGGGCTGCGTTAGGAGCTGAACGCTGCTTTTTTGCAGGTGTTAGTTTTTTTTTCAGCCGGCTCAGCCCCATTGTTTCCTATGGGGAAATCGTGCACGAGCACGTTTAGCCAGCTTACCGCTACCGTAAGCAACGCTGGTATTGAGGTGAGATGTGGAGCTAAATTTTGCTCTACACTCACCTTTTTGCGGCTAACGCCGGGTTTAAAAAAAAACGTAATACCAGCTTTGTCTTATGGGAGCGTTAAAAAAAAAAAAAAAGGCTCGTTAGCAACGCACCCCTGTTACTGCAAAACTCGTAATCTCGGTGAATCTTAGGTAGGCTCAGGAGCAGTAATGTGCTAATGATACAGTAGTGTAATATTGCCACTCTACAGCTCATTTTAGCTATGTCTTTAACCTTTTGTGTATATACACAGCATTTTATTATTGCACTGTTGCAACACATCTAATCATTTTTATTTTTGCACTTTTAGGTCCCTTTAAAAGGCCATTATAGTGATAAAATAACATTCTCTAATTTGTTATAGCATGCAATTGTATCACTAACACTGCAAATCTATGTGCTTAACCCCAACCAAGGGGTTAAACACATTGTTAAAGTATTGGTCAGGGCCCGCAGAACATTACAGGTCCTGAGTGGAAACTGCAGCTGATCCAATCAGCAGCAGTAGTTACACAGCTGAACATTCTACAATTTGCTTGAACTCCATTTCTTTTTTTTAAATTTATTTACTAGTCCTAAAGCCTGTTCACACTGGCTATTTTTTGCAGTACAGCGGTCCAATCCCTTGATTTCTCTCTCCACCTCTCTTTTGTGCTCTCTCCCCCTCTCTTTTGCGCTCTCTTTCGCTCCACCTCTCTTTTGCTCTCTCTCTCCCCCCTCTCTTTTGCTCTCTCTCTCCCCTCTCTTTTGCACTCTCTCCCCCTCTCTTTTGCGCTCTCTTTTGCTCCACCTCTCTTTTGCTCCCTCTCCCCCCTCTCTTTTGCTTTCTCTCCCACCTCTCTTTTTCTCTCTCTCCCCCTCTCTTTTATGCTCTCTCTCCCCCTCTCTTTTGCGCGCTCTCTCTCTTTTCAGCTCTCTCTCTTTTGCGCTCTCTCCCCCCCTCTTTTACGCTCTCTCTTTCCCCCTCACTTTTACGCTCTCTCTCTCTTCCCCTCTTTTGCATGCTCTCTCTTCCCCTCTTTTGCGCTCTCTCTCTCTCCCCCTCTTTTGCGCTCTCTCACCCCCTCTCTTTTGCACTCTCTCCCCCTTGCTTTTGCGCTCTCTCTCCCCCTCTTTTGCGCTCTCTCTCTCCCCCTCTTTTGTGCTCTCTCTCTCCCCCTCTCTTTTGCACGCTCTCTCTCCCCCTCTCTTTTGCGCTCTCTCTCTCCCCCTCTATTGCGTGCTCTCTCTCCATCTCTCTTTAGTGCTCTCTCTCCTCCTCTTTTGCGCTCTCTATCCCCCTCTCTTTTGTGCGCTCTCTCTCCCCCTCTTTTGGGCTCTCTCTCCCCCTCGCTCTCTCTCCCCCCTCTTTTGCGCTCTCTCTCTCCCCCTCTCTTTTGCGCTCTCTCTCCCTCTCTCTTTTGCTCTATCTCCCCCCCTCTATTTTGCACTCTCTCTCCCCCTCTTTTGTGCGCTCTCTCTCCCCCTCTCTTTTGCGTTCTCTCTCCCCCTTTCTTTTGCGCTCTCTCCTCCTCTCTTTTGCACTCTCTCCCCCTCTCTTTTGCTCTGTTTCTCCTTTTTTTTGCTCTCACACTCTCCATCCCTCTCTTTTGCACTCTCTCTCCCCCCTCTCTCACCTCTCTCCCCTCTCTGGAAATTAGAGGGATTATTTGGAGCTTGAGTATTTTATAGAATTCAATGGGTAGTCTGTTTGAGCCAGCTGCCCCCTCTCTTTTGTGCTCTCTCCCCCTCTCTTTTGCGCTTTCTCCCCCTCTCTTTTGCGCTTTCACTTGATCCACCTCTCTTTTGCTCTCTCTCTCTCCCCCTCTCTTTTGCGCTTTCTCCCCCTCTCTTTTGCACTCTCTATCCCCCTCTCTTTTGCGCTCTCTTTTGATCTCCCCCTCTCTTTTGCTCCCTCTCCCCACTCTCTTTTGCTCCCTCTCCCCCCTCTCTTTTGCTTTCTCTCCCCCCTCTCTTTTGCTCTCTCTCCCCCTCTCGTTTGTGCTCTCTCCCCCTCTCTTTTACGCTCTCTCTCTCTCTCTCCCCCTCTTTTGCAATCTCTCTCTCTCCCTCTCTTTTGCACGCTCTCTCTCCCCCTCTTTTGTGCTCTCTCACCCTCTCTTTTGCACGCTCTCTTCCCCTCTTTTGCGCGCTCTCTCTCCATCTCTCTTTTGCGCTCTCTCTCCCCCTCTTTTACTCTCTCTCTCCCCCTCTTTTGCACTCTCTCTCCCCCTCTCTCTTGTGCTCTCTCTCCCCCTCTTTTGCGCTCTCTCCCCCTCTTTTGCGCTCTCTCTCTCCCCCTCTTTTGCATGCTCTCTCTTCATCTCTCTTTTGCGCTCTCTCTCCCCCTCTTTTGCACTCTCTCTCCCCCTCTCTTTTGCGCTCTATCCCCCTCTTTTGCACTCTCTCACCCCCTCTCTTTTGCGCTCTCTCTCCCCCTCTTTTGTGCTCTCTCTCCCCCTCTTTTGCATTCTCTCTCTCCCCCTCTCTTTAGCGCTCTCTCTCTCCCCCTCTCTTTTGCGCTCTCTCCCCCTCTCTTTTGCGCTCTCTCTCCCCCTCTTTTGCGCTCTCTCTCTCTCCCCCTCTTTTGCACTCTCTCTCTCTCTCTCCCCCTCTCTTTTACACTCTCTCTCCCCCCTTTCTTTTGCACTCTCTCTCCCCCTCTCTTTTGCTCTGTCTCTCTCTCTCCTTTTTTTTGCTCTCACTCTCCATCCCTCTCTTTTGCTCTCCCCCCTCTCTCCCCTTTCTCCCCTCTCTGGAAATTAGAGGGATTATTTGGGGCTTGAGTATTTTATAGAATTCAATGGGAAGGCTTTTTGAGCAAACTGCCTTATCGTTTGCCAGTGAGGAAATAGTTTTTCCAATTTTCTCCAGTGTGATTTGGGGCATTTAAACTTTCTAGTTGTGAGATCTGTGGTAGCGTCAAGTTCTTCCAAAAATTGAATAATGATGCCGATGGAATAGTCTTTTGACTGGTATATAAATCAGAAAAATAACTGGCAAGTGCCTTTGCAATACATCAGGCATTTTATACCTATTACCCCTGTATCTAATGGCTGCTATATGTTTGCGAGATGATCGCATCTTGGCTAAGGAGGCCAATAGTTTGTCTGATCAAATCAATAGTGTCGGCTATCAGCTTTTTACTGTGAGTGGGTTGTTTGGTCTACCAGATGGGCGTCCAATCCTTCTTTACTTATCCAGTAAGCCTCTCGCATTGTTGCTGAGGGGTTTACACAATAAGAGTGATAAGCCGCAGCTATTTTTTCTTGAAATATTTGAAATTTCTGTCGCAATTTCCAACGTAGTTGGAATCATATGACATTATATAGCCGGAAAGTACCCCTTTAGCTGTTTCCCAAATTAATTCTGAGCTATCTACATGTCTCTCATTGTCAGTTAAATAATCATTCCATGAGTGTATGAAGTATTTTTGAAAATTTTCTGAGGAATATAACTAATAAGGAAAACACAAAGTATTCCTATTTCTAAAGGGTATCTTATCTAAGAAAGATAATTGTACTGGGGCATGATCTGAGATTACTACATCATGTATCTTGTCCTCAGTAACTCTGGGGATAAGTGAGTTAGTGAGTAAAAAAAGATCTATTCTGGAGAGAGTGGTGGTTGCTCTAGAAGTAAAGGTATAATCCCTACCATCTGGGTTGCGTAATCTCCAGATGTCTACTAATTGGAGGGATTCTTTTAGCTTTTAAAAGTTTTTCCTCTAACTTTCCATAATTGTGACATTGACTACTTGACGTTACACCCTCTTTCAATCGCATTCTATCACAAATAGAATCAGGGGCTAGATTAAAATCTCCTCCTCAAATCAAATCCATACCCTGGAACGGAGCTAGGGCCTGGATTAGACCAGTCCAAAATCTACTAGATTTTTCATTCGGAGCATAGATGTATGTTATGGATTTATTATTTTTTAGTAATGTTCAGGGTTTTTTTTAAAGGTAAGATTAGGTTTCATTTATTGTTACTGTTTTTTATTTTTTTATGGTAGTTAGGATTAATTTTGTAATTTTTGGGCATTATATTTTGGGTTAAGTTAGGGGGTGTTAGGTTAGGGGGTTTAGATGATAGTTAAAGGGACACTGTACCCAAAAATGTTCTTTTGTGATTCAGATTGAGCATGAAATTTTAAGCAACTTTCTAATTTATTCCTATTATCAAATTTTCTTTATTCTCTTGGTATCTTTATTTGAAATGCAAGAATGTAAGTTTAGATGCCGGCCCATTTTTGGTGAACAACCTGGGTTGTCCTTGCTGATTGGTGGATAAATTCATCCACCAATAAAAAACTGCTGTCCAGAGTACTGAAACCAAAAAAAATCTTAGATGCCTTCTTTTTCAAATAATGATAGCAAGAGAACGAAGAAAAATTGATAATAGGAGTAAATTAGAAAGTTGCTTAAAATTGCATGCTCTTTCTGAATTAGAAAAGAAAAAATTTGGGTTCAGTGTCCCTTTAATGACTCTGTGATGTGTGTGTGTGTGGGGGGTTTAGTTACTTAAACCACCAACCCTCCATATCACAAACACTAAATGGAACTATTAACCCCTAAACCGCCATTCCCCACATCACAAAGTAACTAAATAAACTATTAAACCCTAAACCGCGATCTCCCTACATCACAAAGTAAATAAATACATTATTATCCACTAAACCGCCATCCCCCCACATTGCAAAGTAACTAAATAAACTATTAACTCCTAAACCGCCTTCGCTTAAGTTAGGTTTTTCTCGCTATTCGGTTTAAAGCTATTCCAATTTTTTTTTTTTAATACCAGCGCAACTCAAATAGAGCAAAAAGCTTAATGCTAGCAGTGTTTTCACTTGCGCAAAAAAAAAACACGCTTGTAATCTAGCCCTAAGTTTTTGTATTTAACCCTTTTGTA
This sequence comes from Bombina bombina, assembly GCF_027579735.1. Classification (NCBI taxonomy): domain Eukaryota; kingdom Metazoa; phylum Chordata; class Amphibia; order Anura; family Bombinatoridae; genus Bombina; species Bombina bombina. Next base: position 564,541,330 of record NC_069505.1, read on the forward strand.
GGAGTTATACACATCAATACACATTGTAAACTGGGTTTAATAACTTATAATTTCAGATATTAGGCCCTATTTCAAAGGGGCAGTAAACCTAAAAAATAATTACAGTGCGTCTGATTGCGCTATTGAACTGAATGTAGCGTGCTCCCGCTGTCAGACCAGAGCAAAGCACGCTACATTTAGTTCAATAGAGCTGTCTCTATTGAAAAAGAAGACCTAATCAGACGATCATGGAGAGCAGAACAGGTAAGTGGAACTTTGACACCTAAAATCTCTAAAATCCTTTGATTTTGAAAGCTGTCGCTAAGATAATGTTATATGACATTATTTTTTAGCTTTATTGTCCCTTTAAGGTTTGCTGGCAAGGAGGGAAATCCTGCTGACTCTCTCATAGGGAAGCACTCACTAAATTATTCAACAAAGGAGACTTAACACGGAAGTCTCAGTTAGCAAATACAACATGGAGCAGCTGAAACTAATAAAAACATTTTTTGAAAGCAAATACAAATCAAACCAAAGTGACCTTTACTTTAGATTTGCTTCTATTTTGGCATACACGCCTTTTTGCAATCAGATCAAGCATAACTCAGGTTCTGAACCTAAAATTGGCCAGCTCCTAAGCTTTAAATTTCAGTTTTTTAAATAAAGATCACAAGAGAACAAAGAAAAATTGATAAGAGGAGCAAAATAGAAAGTTACTTATAATTGCATGTTCTATGTGAATCATGAAAGAAAAATTGTGTTTAGTGTCCTTTTAAGCACAGAAGCTGGCTCAATGCAATTGTGTTGCTTGGGTCCAAGAATGAATTGATGTCCCCAAATCTCTGTCTACTACAATCTACCAAACTGTACTCAACAGTCTCAAAGATTAAAACTTAGTGTCACACAGGAGTATGCTGATACCCAGCTTATTTTCTCCAAATGGGAGTCATTTATCATAAAAACACAGCCAGAATATGATCTTCCTATGTGTCACTCCCGTCAATTGCTTCCTCTAGATAGAATTATAGAGCTTGTTCTGATTGAGCGCTATACTCTAGTGCCTAGTTTCTATGTGTATCCCTGGGAGTACTTGGGGTATTGGCAAGGGGTACTCCAGGGATTTGTCTTCATTATTTTTTATAGATGTAGCTATTGTAGAGGTGACATCAAAGAAAGCTGTGTTTCTCATTTCTACCCTTGAGCTCTCCTAACAGGGCAGAGTCGTGTGAGTATTTCCTTCCTTGGTTGGACAGCTGTCAATCACTGATTCACTTCAAATCGGTTAAACCTTAGAGTCTGGCGTGTTAGGGACATAGGAGTTGAGCTTCACTTATATGAACAGAAAAAGTGTATTGATGTAACCAAGTGTCCCCAAGACAAGTTGCAGATAAATGTGCCACTATGAAATAGGTAAAGTGCATTATACTGATGTGTGCCACAGTAAAACCCAACAGATAAACTGTGTATAAAATGGTTATTAAAAATAGAAAGATGGTACCATAAATACTTTTCTCATCATGCACAAGAGTTTTAATTTCTTCTTTTTTTTTTATGTAAGAAGCACATTAATTGGATATAATTATTAATATAAATAGACTATATATCTGTTTTATGTGTTTATTACTCTCTGATGTAATAGGCCAAATGTTAAATTCTGGAAAACATAAAATGAATATCAGATCGCTTGAGCATATTTACGATTTATGCTAGAATGATTACCGTGTCCTCAGAGCTCTGGTTGAATGGATATGGAACATAATTTTTTTTCTTTCATGATTCAATTTTAAGCAACTTTCTAATTTACTCCTATTATCACATTTTTTTCCATTCTCTAATTGGTATCTTTATTTGAAAAGCAGAAATGTAAGCTTAGGAGCCAGCCCATTTTTGGTTCAGAACCTGGGTAGCACTTGCTAACTAATGAAACAATTTTTTTTTTCATGATTCAGAGAGAACATACAATTTTAACTAACTTTCCAGTTTTCTTCTATTTTCACATTTGTTTGATTCTCTTTGTATCCTTTGTTGAAGGAGCAACAATGCACTACTGGGAGCTAGCTGAATCCATTGGGTGAGACAATGACAAGAGGCAATTATGTGCAGCTACCAAACAGCATCATTGCTGCACCTGAGCCTACCTAGGTATATTTTTCAATAAAGGATATTAAGAGCGGAAGTTATCCGTTTCCGCTGATGAAAATGTTCTATAGAGTTAACTGTTCATTTCCCATGTTATTAAAACAAACTCACAAAGATGTGGAAAGATCTTCTACACATTAGTGAATCTACAGAATAATTGAAGATATTTGTCTCACTGGGGAAGTGCCATCATACGTCTTTAATATAGGTCCATCCCACTCTAATTTAAAGGACCTTTAAAGTGCCATAAAACAGGTTGAGATCCGTGCATATCCTAAAAGGGCTAAATAAGTAAAAATAGTTTACATTAAAAACTTGTTTAAAAATTGCTGGCAAGTATTTTAACATTTTCAAAAATAAGCAAAAATACGTAATTAGCCATGCTGTCTGGAGCAGTCTATGCCACCCCCCTTATCAGTGTTTAGACACAGGAATTGTATTCAACTGAGTTCACAGTTTCTAGGTATGCTCCAGCAGATAATCCCTGTTCACTTTTGCATTCTACTAAAACAACAATAGATATACTGTAGATACAGCCATAGAAGGAAATGTGTGGGTTAGAGCTTTACAATTCAGAAACTTAGAAAGGATTAATGGTGGTGAGGCACTGCAGTATACATTTGCAGGTAAAGTAATTAAAGTACATATTATTATATTTTGTCTCTATCCCAAATTGTTTTATGTCCCTTTAAATACAGTAAACTTGCATAATGAATAAGTGCATAAAAAAGACTTTGCAATCACACATTCTCTAAATTTTAATAAACAGTAGATTTTTTTTTCTGACAAGTTTTCCACCTGTATAATGTGACAGTCATCAGCCAATCACAGATTAGTATACCCATACACTGTGAATGTGTGCACATGCTCTGTAGAAGTTGGTGTCTCAGAAAGTGTGTATATAAAAAGACTGCAAAACTTCTCAATAGAAGCCAATTAAAAGTCTCATAAAACTGCTTGTTCTGTCTAAATCTTGAAATTTTAATTTTGACTTTAGTGTCCCTTTAACTAAATTAATGAACAATTGCAACTGCAGAGGTGTTGTTTTTGTTAGCAGTTAACATATAAATTAGTTTGGGTCAAATTTGCCCGTTTACGGGCGCACGTTAAATAACCAGACATTACAAGTGGTTGGTTAATGCTCCTGCGAGCTCGCTGGAGCCCTTTGTGCTTAGCGCAATTAACAAGAGGTCCAAACCAAATTTATTCTTTCATGATTCAGATACAGCAGCAATTTTAATCAACTTTCTAATTTACTGCTATTATAAATTTTTCTTCGTTCTCTTATTATCATTATTTGAAAAAGCAAGTAGATAAGCTGAAAAGCATGAACGTTTATATTTGACTAGACTATCCCTTTAAATAAATTATGTAAATACCATAATATACTGAAGAGCTGGGAACTCTGCATTTTGGTTTTGATTTGAAACCATTCTTGTAATAGCTGTGTCTCATCAAAAGTACTTACTGTAAAAGTTTACTAAAAAAGTATTGCAAGTTTTATATATTGAGTCATATCTTTATATAGAGATCAGAGACATCAGATCATAACCAGCGCTCTGAGCACTTGCTTTTATAAGAGCATTTTTGCCAATATTTGTGTACTGCAAAACTGTTTTTAGAGGAACAATACTCATATGCTAAATCACATGACAATGATGTAGCATATATGTAAAAGTCTGACTAGAAAGCATTACATGAACACCTGTATGTAAAAAAAGAAAGATATTTACCTCAAAATGTCTTCAGTCCATCAGAGAAATTATTTGTTATTCAGAGCAATTCTTTTTATTGACATCTGCATGGTAAAAAAAGAAAAATCACATCAGCCAATCAGATTCCTCAGTGCTAAGTTTACCCTTTGCATTACTGTGAGCTCATGGGACTTCACTGAAATCTCACAAGACACAAGTGAGGATCTGCACATACCAGATCCTCACTCCCTTGCAAATGCAGCACACACTGTCAGCATTTATCAGTGCACAAGCATTTCTTGTGAACTGCTTGTGCAATGCCACCCCCTGCATATTTGCAGCCAATCGGTTGCTAGCAGGAGGTGTCAATTATCCATATCGGATTGGGATGATTGCAGTCCATCACCTAGAAGGTGTCGGACAAGTTAAGGTGCAACCGTCTGCTTCTTAACTGACGTTTCTGGCAAACCGGAAACTTCAGGTGTAGAAAGCATCATCTGCTGCTTGTTAAATCTACCACAAAGCATGCAATTTTATGCAACTTTCTAATTTATTCCTATTATCAATTTTTCTTCATTCTCTTGCTATCTTTATTTAAAAATAAGGAATGTAAAGTACATTTTTGGCCAATTTTAGGTTCAGCACCTTGGATAGCACTTGCTTATTGGTGGCTACTTTTAGCCACCAATAAGCAAGTGTAACCCAGGTTCTAAACCAAAAATGGTCCGGCTCCTAAGCTTTTAAAATAAAGATAGCAAGAGAATGAAGATAAATTGTTAATAGGAGTAAATTAGAAAGTTGCTTAAAATTGCATGCTCTATCTGAATCATTAAAGAAACAAATTGTGTTTCATCCAGTTAAATTCCCTTTACAACGAGATGTGGCTACTGAGGAAATTTTGAGTTAAAAGGTCATCTTCCTTTTTTTAGACAGAGATTGGCAGGTGATATCTTCTAGACAACTGTTTACAGATATGCTGCATCACTTCCAAGTGATTCAGCTGTTGGGTATCATGTCTCTTTAATTAAAACAGACAATTCTGTGTACATTTAACCTTGAAGAGATAGTTTTACTGGACACACGGTCAAATTATCTATTTTTTACATAAACAGTATCTCTCTGTTAAACATGATACATTCTTGTAACTAATTACAAACTTTAATACGTTTAATGTCAAAATAGTGGAGTCCCTCTTGATTCTTATTAGCTGTTGTGTAAGCTGTTTACTTATCACCAATGCTAAACTAAATAATCCACTGATTACAACAAACCAAAAGTGCATGACTATGTATTTATCATATAACTCCTCTAAACATAAATTCTTTATAAGTTCAGCAGAGTTCTATAGGGTTACTGAAAGTCATGCATTAAACCAAAAGAAAAGTTTAAAGGGACAGGCTACAATATATTTTTTATTGTCTTGAAAGATAGATAAATTACCAATTCCCTGTTTTGCATAACCACCACTGTTATATTAATACACTTTATCTCTGTGATTACCTTGTATCTAAGCATCTTCTGACAGCCCCCTGATCACATGACTGTGACTGTTTATTATCTATTGACTTGCATTTAGTACTGTGTTGTGCTAACTCTTAAATAACTCATTGGGTGTGAACACAACGTGATCTATATGGCCCACATGAACTAGCAGTCTCCTGTTGTGAAAAGCTAATAAAAAGCATGTGATAAGAGCCTGTCTATAGAGCCTTTGAAACAGGCAGATATTTAGAGGTTTGAATGTTATAAAGTATATTAATATAACAATGTTGGTTGTGCGAAGCTGGGGAATGGGTACTAAAGAAATTATCTATCTTTTTAAACAATAGCAATTTTAGTGTAGACTATCCCTTTAACAGTATATAGGTTTTAGAAATAATGATGTATTCAAAGAAAAGATTAATCTTATAATAACACTTAGCTGTATTTTCACCATTATATTGGTACAAATATTGATGATTTAATGGGACTTGAAACCCAAAAATGTTTTTTCATGATTTAGGTAGAACATACAATTTTTATATAACTTTTTTTAAGCTTTTTATTAGAATACCAAACAAAATGAATACAATGGTCACAAAATTGCACGAAAAAAAAATAAGTAAACCATATCTGACATGGATATATCAAAGAAAGAAAATCTGAATCCAGGAATGCCTCTTATTGTACGGAGAAACTGCAAAGTTAATAGTTAATAAATCACAGAATCTATGCCAAGCTATCAGAGAATCTTTAAAAAGTATGTTCCGTTTTATCATTTTGGGGAGCAGAACATCTTTTATTTATCTTTATCTTTATTATTTCTGGAATTATACTTTTTGTTAAAATGCTGTCTGTGCAGTAAAGGAAAAGATAATATGTCCTCTGTAGGTTTACCGCTCACTGCTGTTTACCTCAGGCATTGATGTGAGCAGTTAGTTACAAAGTGTGAATAAAAGCTTTATACAAGTTATATATAAATTTCTATACTAAGTTATAATTTTGTATCTTATTGTTTTTCAGACTACTTGTTCAATTATTTTTATCTTTGTTGAAACTGGTGTTAATTTTCTTAACGTGTTCCTTACATTGAATTTTAATTTTATTACATTATTAGTATTTTATTAATTCCTAGTATATTTTGCAATAATATAAGTATTTATTTATAATTTTGTTCATTCTCTATTATAAATATATATATATATATATATATATATATATATATATATATATATATATATATATATATATATATATATATATATAATGTCTGATAACAACTAATCCCAATACTCAGAAAAATCTGTTAATTCTGTTAAAAAAATTAAAGATTCAATTCCCAGAAAACCTACCTGTAAAACTATACATCTATATGTCTTCTGCTAAATCTTATTCTCAAGAAAACCTTAAAGGGACACTGAACCCAATTTTTTTTCTTTTGATATTCAGATAGAGCATGCAATTTTAAGCAACTTTCTAATTTACTCTTATTATCACACTTTCTTTATTCTCTTGGTATCTTTATTTGAAATGCAAGAATGTAAGTTTAGATGCCGGCCTATTTTTGGTGAACAACCTAGGTTGCATGCTCTATCTGAATCACAAAAGAAAGAAAATTGGGTTCAGTGTCCCTTTAAGAGAATTAAGTCACTTCAGTTCTATTCTTTTAAACGCAATAATGATATTTTCATTGACTCAGACAGTGAAGCTAATGTTTTTAAAAATAGACTTTCCAGGAAACGGACGTTCTTATTTATTCAGACTCCTCTGATGATTTAGATGCATCTAAAATGCAACTTGAAAAATATAAATTTGATTCTTATGAATTTTTTGGAGATGATTCATTTAATAATGACATTTCTTCTTCATCTGAAGACTCTCATAAACCGAAAACATCTATTATGCCTATTATCTTGTAAGCTTGTGTCAGAAATTAAAGCAATTGATTATAACTCTAAATCCTTTTCTCCTTGAGGAGTATTTTTTTCTATTACTCATAGAAGTAAGACCCTATTGTCTTCAATTTTCTATCCTTATTTTTATGGACATCCTAAACTTTGTGTAGTTCTTTGTCTGGCTTGATAGTGTGCCCTGATGATTGGAATTGAGAAATGTAATGAAAAAGACACGTCTCCGAAAAAGAAATTTGAATATTTTAGAAATAAGATTTCTAAAAATATTCTTATATTCTTTTGTGTGTTCTTTGGTTAAATGCAGGTGTTACAATTTCACTTATCATCTCAAAATGTTTAATGGGGCAGTCCCAGGAAACTACTGTGAAACAGACGATATGGGGGTAGATTAATCAAGCAGAAGATGCCACAATCTACCCCCAAAGTTTCAGGTCTGTCTGAAACTTAAAGTGATGGTAAACTCACTTAAGTTAATTTACATAGCATGAAAGCACTTTTAAATATATGCATATTGATGCTAGTATTTCTGTTTCACACACACACACTATATCTATTGTTATACCCATGTTTATGCGCCTCTGTTCCCTGCTTCTATACTGCCTCCGTATCTGAAATTCTTATGCTTCAGTTTGACAGGCAGCTATTGCATCCAATAGGAGCTGCACCATACGCCCTATGTTACCTACTGCCAGGACGCTCCCGTGCTGCTAACTTGAAGCCGCATCTGCTTGAAGTAGAACTGCGCAAGTGCAGTTCACTAAGCTCTTTGCGCTGCTTAAACAGTGAATCTGCTTCACCGTAGAGATTCACTGTTTGCTGCAGGGACAACATCGGCACATGTGTTTGCTTTTTTTTTAGCGAGTAAGCAGCGCAAAGAGCGTAGCGAACTGCACTTGCGCAGTTCTACCTCAAACAGATGTGGCTTGAAATTACCAGCAAGTCTTACACAAACTGGTCTTTAAAGACCAGCGACGTACCCTGTATGTCGTTAGGGGTTTAAAGCGGCTGGAAGCAATCCTGATAGTTTCCAGCCGCTTGGAAGGTATTGTCATGATGTTTCGATATTGAGGCATCACTGCAATACCTTTTTTTAAATACCGATGCAGAGAGAGCCACTCTGTGGCCCTCTCTGCATTGGCCAGCAATGGTGCGAACGTTTGTGGGTGGGAGCTGCTGCAGGGAGGCAGGTGGGTGGCCATCGATGGGATCAATGATGTCAGCGGGGGCGGGATCATGCGCGGGCATGCGCCGGGAGCACGCACGGGTCTGGGCATGCACATAATGGCGGAGGCGGGAGCTCGTGCAGGGCGGGAGCAGGTGGGAGCCCTAAACTATGAAACAGGAAAGGGAAGGAAAAATAAATAATCCAAAAATATATATATATTTTTTACATTTCTATGCAAACTGAGTACTGGCAGACAGCTGCCAGTACCCAAGATGGCGGACAATAAGGTTGATGGGGAGGGTTAGATTCGGGGGATCAGGGAGGTTGGAGGCTAAGGGGGGATTCTACACAGCAGAATATGTAAAAAAATAATAATAATAAAAAAAGCCTTTTATTTTAGTACTGGCAGACTTTCTGCCAGTACTTAAGATGGCAGGGACAATTGTGGGGTGGGGGAGGGAAGAGAGGGGTCATGGAGGGATCAGGGGTGGGATGTGTCAGGTGGGAGGTTGATCTCTACACTAAAGCTAAAATTAACCCTACAAGCTACCTAATTAACCCCTTCACTGCTGGGCATAATACATGTGTGATGCGCAGCGGCATTTAGCAGCCTTCTAATTACCAAAAAGCAATGCCAAAGCCATATATGTCTGCTATTTGTGAATAAAGGGAATCCCAGAGAAGCATTTACAACCATTTGTGCCATAATTGCACAAGCTGTTTGAAAATAATTTCAGTGAGAAACCTAAAGTTTGTGAACAAGTTTGTGAAAAAAAATTTGTTTTTTTATTTGATCGCATTTGGCGGTGAAATGATGGCATGAAATATACCAAAATGAGCCTAGATCAATACTTTGGGTTGTCTACTAAAAAAAATATATGCAGGGGGCGGAGCTAGCCAGCCATCGATGCAGAAGTGTTTGTGAGGAGCTCCTGATAAAACGGATTAAAAACTGACAAAAAAGCTAGTTTGATAAGCCCAGCAAGGCCATCCTTAAGCACAGGGTAGTACCCTTAACCTGCACACCCGAATTTACCCTGCAAATTTCATCCTTTTAGAAGGTGGTTCCCGATCCGGACCTGAGTACCAGAGGAAAACTGGGAAAGTCCGAGGCTGCGGCCTACTCCGGGCCGGAAGGTCACTCCAAAGGCCTTCAAACACCCCTGAGGCCATAATACCGGTCACGACTAAGTAATATAGCAGGAGATCACCCTCAAACGACTAACAAATTTGGAACGATCCGACATTTTACAGAAGTCTCCCAGGAGCGGAACAATTACTGAGCTGGGTGTTGGGCCTCCTACACCTGAAGAAAGATCAGGCTCTGTTTTTTCCCTACCGGAGGGCTGGGGATCCACTCCGGGTCCCACCACCTCAATCTAGGACCACCCTTCCTCCTCCTGCAGCCTGCACCCAACTGCTACTGCCTAGCCGGCGAAGACCGATCCCAGCGAACCCCTCTCCAGTTTCTACCTGTTCCCATTGCTCCGGAGGGTTGGGGCTCCACTCCGGAGGGTCTGCTGGGGACCGTTACCTCTCCTGTTTGCCGCTACTCATACCCGCTTGTTACCGCTCCGGAGGGCCGGGGATCCGCTCCGGAGCGCGCTAGCGGAGGTACCGCCTTATCCTGGGAGTCCACTCTCTACTCGAGCACCCTGCTCGGAGGTTCCGGGGGGCCTCAAAGCTTTTGGAGCACTTAGATCCAGCGCCGGAGCGCTCATCTAACCCTACCTGCTTACAGCTGCTGACACGGAGGTCCTGGCTAGTCTGGCCGGGGGCCTCTGCCTCTGTAGGACCCCTTGCACACCATCCAGGGGGGAAAGATAAAAAGGGCGCGAATATCCGCCATTTTGGGCCCAGAAGACCCCTCTCACCCGCAGTAACCGGTGTCTCACACCAACAGGAGGGAGAACTCTTCTCTGTTGAGCCTACATTACAGCACTGACCAGCTCCCAGACAGGGTAAGGAACTTTTACTCAAATCTTGTTTTGTGCACCAAAGTATCCGTTCCTCCCTTTTGAAGGCCTCAGCCCCTACATACCTGTTACTGCTACAATCCTATTCTCTCCCACACTCACACAGTGGGGAGAAATTGAAAGGAACAGTCCCCTTTTTACCTCAGGTGCCTTTTTTATAATTATAAATACCCTGCTCCCTGCCCAAGGAGATATATATTCCAGACATACTTGCTGCAGCATATCTCAACTAACCTCTGTTCACCTTATGGCTGTATCCCTCATCTGGCAACCTACAAAGAAATAGAGCAGGATTATCCTGTATCACGCTAGAGACCCTTATCCCCTCACATTCTATATTTGGGGAGGAAGATAACTGACTCCATCCCTAATTAATGCCTGGCACCATTTCTAATACTGCCAGCTAACCTAGATGACTCTGCCATTGCCACTTCACTTTCACTCCAACTTTTTTTTTTTTTTTTCTCTCTCTCTTTTCTTTTTGAAAATTCTGGAACTACAATCTGGACTTTTAACATCAGAACAAATGTGAAAGGCTGCTGCGTCAGTGCAATTGTCCTTAGGCGTAATGCCTATGGTGTAATGTCATTTAATAACAACTCTTTCCTTCCACAGGCTTCACTATAACCCTTCACTAGCTGTTTTTCTCTACCCCCCTGGGGTTTTGTTTATTGTTTTATTGCTCTTAATAACCCCATATAACAGCTGTATCTTCATCCACAGGCCCTGTGTATAACTATTTGTGCTCTTGCTATTTAACCCCTCACCTCCCCGCTCCCGCCCGGCCAGTCCGGGTGGGTCACCTCCAACTTCCTTTTTCCCTTCCTTCGGGTCGTATCCCTCTTTCCCTGAGGTGGGGGACTTGGGTAGCTGCAACACATATCTGTACTAATGTAACTCTTCCTCTTTAAATGTGACTCAGCCCCGCTCTAACCACGAGATAGGTGTCATGTAAATTAAGTGCTTTGCTTTAGTATGTATAACCTTTGAATTCCCTCCAAAACAGCAGGATACTATCTTGGGCCCCCAGAGACTGCCTATTGTTTCCGCTTGATATCTGCCTATCTGCATATAAGATGCCTCACATGATAAAGAAGCATTCAAAATCTAACCCCAAACCTAGGAAAACAGTCTTCGATCACTTCACCCACATAACCAAGGAACCCCCACCCCAACCAGGAGGTGAGATGAGCGAACAGGACTCCCAAGACGAAGAGTCCCAATCCAGTCAACATTCTGCATCTTCTTCCCAACACTATATCACAGAATCATCACTTAAGAAACTTCTAGCCATTCAGACCAAGTCCATCACCCAAGAAATTCAGCGCAGTTCTGCGGAGCTTAAGAAGGAAATTTCGGAAATTGGTGACAGAGTTGATGCTCTGGAGCGTAAGCAAGATGATCAGGCTGTGGACCAATCCAACATCCTGGCCTACGCTGAAAATCTTGCTGAGCAGATCTCGCAGCTAGAATCTAAATTAGCTGACATGGAAGACAGATCGAGACGAAGTAATATCAGATTTAGAGGGGTTCCGGAAACAGTGACCTCTGCGGATATCCAAGGCTACCTGCAAGACCTCTTCAAAGAGCTCATAGGCACCCCTGAAGGCCTAACTAGCACAATGGAGAGAGCGCACAGAGCATTGCGCCCTAGATCAGTGAGCTCCGACAAGCCGAGAGACATTGTGGTGTGCTTCCACAGTTATTTATATAAAGATCGTCTCCTTCAGGCTGCTTACCGTAAACCAAGTTTAAGTAGTAGATTTGAGGGGATACAGATCTTACCTGACCTTTCTGCACATACTCTTCAGCAACGTCGACACTTCCATTCAGTGACCACTGCTTTGCGCAAGGCTAATTACAGATACCGCTGGGGGTTCCCAACTAGGCTCATAATCACCAAGGACAACCAAACCATAACCGTCACTACACCATCTCAGGGTACGACACTACTGGCCTCATGGGGTCTTCTTGTGGACCCTCTCAATACCCGGGCTCAACCCCAAAATGCCCTGAGAGCCTCAGCCCCTGAATGGTCAACAAAAGAACAGAGAATAAAAAGACCTAAGACACAACATTCACAGCCTCCTATGGGACACTCTGAGTCCACTGAATAGATTTTTGCGGAAATCATGAGTTCTGGCTCAGAAGTTAGTTGACCCTGGGGTCTCTCCTGGTGGCTCTCGCTACCTGGCCTACATCTATGCTAAGATGGGGCTGTAGGGAGACCTTTTGATATGTTAAATTGTTTACTTATGGAATAAGTTATATATAATAAGTTATGATAAGTTATGCTACTTGCTGTTTTATGTTTATTAAGGTTTAAGCACTTTATACTCTGATAAAATTATTCTTAGAGCGGGGCTGACGTTCCTACTCCGATGTGCTAGCTCCGGAGTTCTGTTCTCGACCCCCCAACTGAAGCCCACTCTAGGGCTCATCTGCCGTGGACTACTTCCACCACTCCAGAGGCACTTCCTAGTGCCCTTCTTACCTACTTACTTACCCTCCCTTTCTCTCTCTCCCCCTTTCTGTCCCCCTGACCCAGAACCTCTTCCTCCCTCCCTACAATTCTTAATCACTGCTATCTATGACAGGCTCTCCTTTGAGGTTCCTTACTCAAAATGTAAGAGGACTTAATACTCCCTTTAAGAGAAGTCTTTTACTGCGCTCTCTGAAACACCACAACCCTGATGTGGTGTTCCTACAGGAGACTCATTGGCTCAAAGACGAACAGATTAGACTCTCCTCTAGAGATTATACACATATTGAGTACGCTCCATTCACAAAAAAAGCTAGGGGTACTGCAATCCTCCTTCACAGGAGGCTAGCCATTGAACCAATCTTGACTGTTAAAGATCCACAAGCCAGATACATAATTCTAATTTGTAACATTAATCATGTGCTCTACACACTTGCATCAGTTTACCTACCCAACACTCATCAACCTAAGTGCCTCAAACACATACTTCATATCATTTCTCAACATCAACAAGGCAGGGTTATTATTTCGGGCGACTTCAATATGACCTGGGAACCCAGATTAGACAGGACAGCTCCTGACAAGGCTGGGGCCCTCTCTCCTAACGAACGACTGGCAGCAAACTTCCGTACCCTCATGACGGGATCAGGACTGTTTGATATTTGGAGGTCTATCCACACTCAAGATCGAGACTACACGCACTACTCACACTCACACCGACAATACTCACGCCTCGACTACATATTCTCCACAGCAGACTCTCTAGACCTAGTGACTAACGCGTCCATCCAAATCTGTCATTGGTCAGACCATGACTGCGTTATCATTGACCTCATCTCTACCAATACCACCCACTCTAGACCCTCCTGGCGCATGCCCCACCACTTACTACAAGACATCCCTTTCAGGGAGAAACTACGCACGGAAATCGGGCATTTCCTTAAAGTTAATGACCGGGCACAGGTAGCTGATGATACCCTATGGGGAGCTGCTAAAGCAACCATAAGAGGCTTCATGATATCTGAACAAGCCAAACTTAGAAGGCAAGCGGGCCTCTCGCTGGCTCAGTCTCACATTAAGCTCAGAGAACTTGAAGGCCAAAATAGAACTAAACCCACTGCCCCCCTAACGGCCCAAATAATTGATATTAAAAACCACATTTCCCAACTGGAACTCCGGAGAACACAGAATAACCTAACCAAACTCAAACAACTTTACTTTTATAAGGGCAATAGGGCGGACACCCTTTTAGCCAGGAAACTCAGGAATAGGACTAGTATTTCACGTATACATGGTATTGTTAGGGAAGGCTCTCTCCTTAAAATCCCCTCGCACATAGGGGAATCTTTTGCTGAATTTTACTCTAAACTATATAATATTGAAAAATCCGAGAACCCCCCCGTAACCCCAGAAGATTCCATTTGTGAATATTTAAAATCTCTAAATCTTCCATCCCTCTCATCCGATCAAAGTGATACTTTAAATTTACCATTCTCTCTTAGAGAAGTTCAACAAGTTATTAAAAATTCTAAATCATTCAAATCACCTGGACCGGATGGCTTCCCAGTACACTTCTATAAAACCTATAACCAAGAAATTTCCCCCCTACTCCTTAGACTCTTTAATCTAGCTAGAGAAGAGGGTAAATTCAAGAGAATTCCTTGTAGCCACCATTGTAACTATACTAAAACCTGGTAAAGATCCCTCCCTCTGCTCCAGCTACAGGCCAATCTCACTAATCAATACTGATATTAAATTTTTCTCCAAAATCTTAGCCAATCGTATTGCCAACCTTCTCCCCTCTCTGATCAACCCAGATCAGGTGGGATTTATCCCTAAAAGGGAGGGCCCGGATAACACCAGACGTCTCTTAAATATTATGGCCCTGTCTTCCAGTATGAACAAACCCGTAGCAATCATATCATTAGATGCAGAAAAGGCCTTTGATCGGGTGAGATGGCGATTCCTCTGGGAAGTACTTAACACCCTTAAGTTCCCAAGTTCCCTGTTGGGCGCAATTAAAGCTTTATACTCTGCTCCCTCCGCCTCGGTAAGGGGTGTCGGCTTTCAAACTTCCCCCTTTCAGATATCCAACGGGACTAGGCAGGGTTGCCCCCTATCGCCCCTCCTTTTCACACTGGCCATTGAGCCGTTGGCAGAAAAAATCAGACTTGACCCACACATGAGTGGCATCACCCTATGTGGCACGAAACACAACATAGCTCTATTTGCTGACGACATTACCCTGTTCTCGTCAGACCTCGAGACCACCCTGCCTAGACTCCTACTATTAGTTAGGGAGTTTGGTGCTCACTCTCATTATAAACTTAATATCTCTAAAACCGAGATCTACACCCAAGGCTTTCAGAATTCTTATATTGCCCCCTTAAAGATTAAATGCCCGTATAAATGGTCGGAATCCTCAGTGACCCACTTAGGAGTTAGACTGTCCAACAACTTCCCTCGGGTCATCAGGGACAATTACCTCCCCCTATTGTCAGACCTTCGTTCCCTTAACGAGAAATGGAACCTTTCCCAGGTTTCTTGGCTTGGACGAATCGCTGCCCTAAAAATGTCCTTCCTTCCTCGACTCACATATTTATTCCGATGTCTACCAATCAAGGTTCCCAGGCATATCTTGCTACAGTTTCAGAGCGAGGTTACTAAGCACATCTGGCAGGGTAAACCCCCAAGGGTGGCGCAGAGAATATTACAGTTGCCTCGGTCACAGGGAGGTCTGGGCTCTCCCTCGATAGTTAAATACTATGAGGGAGCCATGCTCACCCATGTCTCCCAATGGGGAGTCTCACAGTCTTCTTCTAAATGGAAGTCTATTGAGCAGGCCTCCTTACCCTTCAACCTAACCCTACGTGACCTGATCTGGACGCCTGCACATTGTCGCAGGGATTTGTTACTAATAAATCCTATCATTCGGGAATGCCTGCAATTCTGGGATAAAATCCGCCACTCCGCGCAGATTGCTCCCCACCCCTCTCCCATAGCCTCCTTGCCCGGCCTACTAGTGGGACTACAGGACTCCCATCCATCCAAATGGTCCCAGTTGGGAATACTGACGGTTTCGGATCTTTGGCTTCCGACACCAGAATGTGGATTCAAGACTGACACACAGCTCGGAGCAGACGGTGCATTGCCCCACATTCTGAAATTTGAATATCTTAGAGTTAAAAATTTTTTGATCTCCTGGGGCTTTAAACCTCAATCAAATCAGCCCTTAACCTTGTGGGAGTCCACCTGGAAACAGGGTGAGAGGCTCCACAGTCCCCTCTCCAGGCATTACACCCTGTTGAACTCTGAACCATCCTCAGACCTAGCCCCACACCTAGTAAAGTGGGGATCCTTTCTGAGCAGAACTTTTACAGCAACCGATTGGGAACAGGCGCTTGAACGAACTAAAAAAACTATACATTGTATCACCCTTTTTGAAACTTTTTATAAGTTGATGGCTCATTGGTACTATGTGCCCACCAGGCTAGCTAAAATATATCCTGGTACATCCCCGTACTGTTGGAGAGGTTGTGGTCAGAGAGGGGACTCCCTACATATCTGGTGGGAATGTCCCAAAATACGCCCCCTGTGGCTTAAATGCTTCAGAGTCCTTCCCAAATTAGGAATTTCCCTACATAATTCTCCGGCAGTAGCCCTCCTACACATAGGCACTCATTCCATTCCCAAACATCATGCTTGCAAAAGTATCTACCTATTCATGACCATCAAACACCTGATAGCCTCTGACTGGAAATCAGAATCCCCCCCCAGCTGGGCGAGAGTTTGCTCTTATATGGCTTACCTATACACAATGGAAAAAAGTATATTTTACAACCTAGGCAACTCTGACCTGTTTGAGCTTATATGGGCTGATTGGCAAGTTATTTACGACACTACTTGGAGACCCAATGTCCTCTCTTCCTCCTAGCCCCCCTGGACAGACTAGGGTGCTTGAGCTATAGATAGACTCCCCCAGAATTAACCTTCTCCCTTTCGACGAGACTACTCTAGCTTAACGATATACTCCCCAAACTCCCTGCTCCTCCTATACCCTTCTTATTTCTATTCTTTTTTCCCCCCCTTCTTTTCCGCCCGGGAGGGAACTTCTTAGTTCTCCCCCATCTGTTTTACAAAACTTCATTATATGTTTCAAACTAACCGTTATACATGCGGAATTTTTGTGTACTACTCATTATACATCTTAAAAAGTATGTTTTAGATCAACTAAAGGATGTTATGAGTCCTTGATTTGCTAATCTTGTTTATGTTTTGTTACCTTTTTTCATTGTCTGCATATTATTACCTGTAAGAATGACAAACTAAATAAAGCTCTTTTGAAAAGTAAAAAAAAAAAAAAAAAAATATATGCATGTCAAGGGATATTCAGGGATTCCTGAAAGATATCAGTGTTCCAATGTAACTAGCGCTAATTTTGAAAAAAAGTTGTTTGGAAATAGCAAAGTGCTACTTGTACTAATTGCCCTATAACTTGCAAAAAAAAGCAAAGAACATGTAAACATTGGGTATTTCTAAATTAAGGACAAAATTTTGAAACTATTTAGCATGGGTGTTTTTTTTTTTGTGGTTGTAGATGTGTAACAGATTTTGGGGGTCAAAGTTAGAAAAAGTGTGGGTTTTTTCCATTTTTTTTCATTTCAAATTGAATTGAAATTACAATCCAACATTCCAGCTCACAAGTCATGTGACCACAGAACTATGCAAATTGTTTCACTACAAGAATTAGTTATTGCTGTTTTGTACAGCTTTGAATAGTTGGCTACATCATCTAGCAAATGTTTTTGAGTTTACTGTAATTTGCTGTATATCTTTGCATTTGTTTAATATATATATTCAACAGCAAAATAATAAAAAAAATATTTTAGTACCATAGTTTAAAGGGATAGGAAAGTCAAAGTTAAAATTGCATGATTCCGATAGAGCAGATCATTTTAAGACACTTTTAAATTCACTTTTTCCAAACGTGCTTCTTTCTTTTTGTATAGGGTAAGCGACTGCACGCTGGGCCTTTATTTCAAAAAGCACTACAGGTGGCACAGGCCCAACTTGTAACGGCTGCGGTTCCACAAATACACTATAAATTTACTCAAAGCTTACAGCTTATAGTCTATAATGGACATTACAGAAAATAAAGCAGATTGCATTAATATACCTTTCTTTTGATGCAGCCTTAAATACACTATATGAAATCCACCAAAGACATTCTTTATAAGCTATCACACTATTAAGGTATTTTTCTATAAACCAACTTCAATAAACACTTGTGGGAATTTCATTGAGCTCTGTTATATATATATATATATATATATATATATATATATATATATATATATATATATATATATATATATATATATATATATATATATATATATAGTAACTTCTCACCCACAGCAAAAACAAGGAACAAAACACCTTTAATTTAGGCCAAATGCCAAAGATACGGCCTTAAATCAACTCATTAGACAACACAGGTCTAACTTGCAAAAGAAACTGATCTACTGTTTAATAGCCATCCTACTGATAAATCTCAGTTTTTCAGCAAAAAGCTACACATCAAATAAAGACTCAATAAAAATTAATTGGCAAAAGTGTCTAATAAAGTCTACTACGCTGCATGGGCCCTTTCTACTCACTAACCACTCCCTATACACGTGAGTATCCTATTGAGCATTACTCTTCACCCAAACAGTGACTCCCCCCCCCCCATAACAATTAAAAGGGGCAACAATCTCATAGCCTGGGTTTTAAGCTAAGCCATTATTTACCGCCTATGCCTCTCATTCTTGAAGACTCCCATGTCGCTATGGCCTCTAAGAGATCACAAAGAACTGAAAATAAACTAAATCTACAACCCAAGCAGGTCAAAAGTTAACATGTATTTAAAAAATGTTAACTCTCCACTGCAAGATGAAGACACCTCCTCCTTATCACAAGATAGTATACAACCTACTTTTGCTTCTTTTCTACAGCAAGTCAGTAAAATGATTAAAGATGGACTTTCAGAAATAAAAAAAAAATGTGGCAAACCTGGGTGATAGAGTGGAATACCTTGAAGAGCAATCAGAATCACAGACGTCAGAGGTAGACATCCTCAAAAAAAAACTCAATGCACAAGAAACTCAGATCTCGCTCCTCAACGACAAACTTGAGGAACTAGATAAGCGGAGGAAGGAGGCAGAATATTCATATGAGTGGTATACCAGAAAAAGTCACACAGCAATGAATCCCCACTATCATTCTTACAGGATTTCTTTAAATTCCTGATAAATAACTCTCAACTACAAGAACTACAACTAGATAAGGCCCATAGGGCACTAAGACCGCCGCCTAAAGACTCTGAACCTTCCCGAGATGTCTTCCTCAGATTCCACAAATATACCGATAAGGAACAGATTGAAAAAGCTGCTAGACAGAAGCATCCTTTAATGTTTAACGAACTCCAACTTCAACTATATGCAGACCTTAGCCCCATTACATTAAAGAATCGTAGAGAATCTAGGTTCCTTACTCCAACAATAAGGGATACAATAAAGATGGGGATTCCCCTTCTGCATCAACGTGCATAAAAATAAAAAAATAACCAGCTCAATACTTACCACACACCAGACGATCTAGAGAACTTTTGTCAGCAAATAGGTATACCACAACCGCCGTCCTTACATTCGTTGTCAGGACAAAATACCCAACTTCATGAAGCATCGGATTCTAAACAACGGTCGTATTGGTCCAAAGTACAAAAGAAAAGATCCTGAGATTCGACACCCCTGGTATTCAAAAATCTACCTGAGACAGAACTAAACTTAAAACCTGTAAGAAATTTCCTTTCTTATCTGTCTCATCATGATCCAGGCTTCTTTATTTAAAAATGTGGCCACTTTGATTTCTCTAAAAATACTGCCTTGACATCACCCCTTGATATATCATGCCTTATACCCCTACCGCAATACAAGGTATCGCGTCCAGAATATATATAAAAAGCAGATTTTGAGCAGACCTTATTCCCTATTTTTAATGACCCATATACCCATATACTAACAAACCCCCAACATTCCATATTCTAACAAACCACCCCTGTAGTGCTCTGACCTATTTAGGTTTCTAAATTTCCCCCAATAGTTCCCATCATCGCCGTAGGTGTATCAAATGGCAAAGTCTAATGTTTGGTTATATTTGTTATTGTTAATAGTGTTACAATGTTTGTTTTGTTTTTTGTTTCGTTGGTCATTTACTAACTCTACTATACAATGTAAAGCTACTGTTATTTATGTATGGTCATGCCAAATTATCATGAGAGATTATGATTATTTTATGCAAATGTATGCTTATTTTTCTATCCTAGAACACCGGAGGCTCAATATCTACTACCCTTTTCCCTTATCTACCATCTATTACTCTCCTTTAAGCCTTTGAGTGCTAAGCAATTTCCCACCTGCGTGCTAAGCTGGATTTGAGGGGTTTTTTTTTGTTTTTTTTAAATATATATATATATATTATTTTATTTTTCAGATCTCCAAGAAAGGTTAGGAGATTACCTTTCCAACAGTGAGTCTTGGGGGTCCGTAGCTGCTTAGATGTCTGAGATACATGCCCCCATTTCCCTATACTGTCCATTGTAATTTTTAAATAAAGTTGTGCAGTGACGTCATCACGTCAATGCGCGTGACGTCACCACACAAAACATGAAGCCCCGGCTATGCCTGTCACTATACAGGTCAGATCGCTGGGGTGGGAGTCAGTGGGAGCCCCCAGATTGCCCTCAAGGTGGGTGAGTGCTAGTGACGGCTCTGAGCCGTCAGCACCTGACTGGGACAATTTGCAAAGGCTCAGAGCCGTCGTTAGCACTCAAAGGGTTAAACGTTTTCTGGAAGGGGAAGGGACAAATTTCATCCACCCCCGTTAAAAAGACAGGTAAGAGCTACCTCACACCACTATAGCAAAAATGAACACTCAGAAAATTACACTCATATCACAAAACTGTAAAGGTTTAAACTCGCCAACTAAATGTTGAATAGCTACAAACTAGTTTCGTAAGCTAAAGGGTTGCATAGTGTTCCTACAAGAGACCCATTTTCCCAAAGATAAGGAGCTCCAAATT
Organism: Bombina bombina; assembly: GCF_027579735.1. NCBI lineage: Eukaryota > Metazoa > Chordata > Amphibia > Anura > Bombinatoridae > Bombina > Bombina bombina. The sequence goes on from NC_069505.1 coordinate 564,562,279, forward strand.
TATCCTAAAGATTTCACTCAACAATATTTTAATTCTTACATTAAAAAAAATTAACGAGGTTGGTATATTAATTCATAGAAACACTCCTTTTCAATTACTAGACCAACATAAGGATAGAAATGACAGATTCCTCATACTAGTGGGCTTACTATATAATCGCCCAATTACATTAATGGACTGATATGCCCCTAATGAAGGACAACACCAATTCAAGAATTCATAGCCACTGCCTTAAATAAATTGTTAGAAATACAAAAAGGTATAGTTGGAGGTGACCTCAATGTGACTTTAGACCCAATCTTAGACTGTTCCACGGGACACAGCTATATCCCCTATAAGCATAGAACTCATATATTGAACACACTGGAGACACTATACTTAATAGACATCTGGAGACTTCAACATCGAAGATCTAGTAATTACACATTTTACTCAAACCACAGATGCACCTACTATTGTATAGACCGCTGGTTTATTGACCATAACAGTCTCCAAGTAGCCTTAGATTCTAACATCCAACCTATAACATGGTCCGATTACTCGTCCATAACACTAGAGATTTCATGGCCTTCGGCCCCAATAAGACTATTTACATGGAGATTAGATGAGACTATTTTACACTAGCCTGACACTAAGGCACAAATAGAAAAATCTCTAAAGGAATTCTTTCAAATTAATATTTCTGCTGACAGAAATGACCAAACTAACTGGTTTGCACATAAAGCCTCGCTGAGAGGAGAATTCATCAAACACAGAGCACAGATTAAAAATAAATATATGGTGGAACACAAGACACTCTTATAAGACCTTAAAAGAATTGAATTAGAACATAAGAAACAACCCTAAAATACTGATACCACACAACAATTAACTGAGACCAGAGAAGCTTTAAACAACCACTTGAGAAAGGAAACTTTTAAGAAGGCCCTATATCTCAAAAAGGTCTACTTTCACCATAGCAATAAAGCAGGAACACTACTTGCTAGGGCGTTACAAAAACAAACCTCTTATAGTCATATACACCAGATAGACACATTATTAGGAAATAGGGTGACTGAACTGAAAGATATAGCAAATACATTCAAGGAATTCTATCACTGTTTATATAACCTTCCCACTCCAGAGGGAGTGTCTTTCTCACCAAAGCTAGAACATTAGCTCCAATCTATAAACCTCCTAAAAATGTCAAAACAAGAAGCTGAAGCTCTTGATTCCCCCATAACACTGAAAGAAGTTTTAGATGCTATTGACACCCTACTCGGTAATAAAAGCCCCGAACATGATGGTTTTTCAAACAAATATTATAAATCATACAAACATATACTAGTGCCACATATCCTATTGGCTTTTCAACACATAAATATCACCAAAGATTTCCCACCTGAAAGTTTATAGTGTAAAAGGCCTAGCACTAGTACCCAGGCAAATAGGTGCAAGCTGTAGGGACCCTGCACTAGTCCCTTGTAGAATCCAAAGAAGCAGAAAACAGCAGCACCTTGTAAATGCAAAAAAAATCTTCCTTTATTGGTTTAACATCATGGCAGACAAGAGATACAACGTTTCGGTCATACAGTATGTATGGAAGAATTTTTTTGCATTTACAAGGTGCTGCTGTTTTTCTGCTTCTTTGGATTCCACCTGAAAGTTTGACAGCACATGTTTCCATGATACCCAAGCCAGATAAGCCAATAATATGGGGAGCTATAGGCCTATATCTTTATTAAACACGGATGCCAAGTTATTTGCTAAAATAATAGCAGATCGAATTAGTACATTTCTACCATATAATGTATAAAAGTATTTTTTATAAGAAAAAACTAAGGGGACGCGCTGTAGTGTTGATAAAAAAGTGTGTTGATGTGAATGAAACTCCCTCTGGTAATGTGTGAGTTGAACCGTGACAGATAAGTATGTGAGAGTAGAGGTGTGTATGTGTATGTGATTGGGTGAAATCTTGTTAATCAAAGGAGAATGTGTGACTTGTTACAAACCGTAAGACTTGAAACAATTGTGATACATAAGCAAAGAATCATGAAACAATTGTGATACCTAAAACAAAAAATCAATTTGAATATTGCAAAAACCTAAAGACTTGCAACAAAATATGTGAACAGTTGAATTTGATTAAACTCAAAAGACTGAAAAGTCCAATATGTGATAAGTGTTCAGAGATAAAAAGTCCAAATTCAATGTGAAGGATATATAAAGAACAAAAATTCAAAGGATCAAAACAAATGGCTTGCTCTGCTTGAATCCAAGGTGTGATGAATCAGGAAATCTGGAAGGATAGAAAAACAAGGGGCGCCAACATAGTGTGAATCAGTTTGGAACACTGGAAAGCAGTAGTTATAATAAAATCTACTCACAAGTGGAGTGGCACCTAGAACCAACTGGGTGCATACAGGCAGGCTGACATTCAGGACCAGCAGTCAGTACGCTGGGGGTCTCACCCGGGAGACCTGTGGGTGGGTCAGATGAGGTAGATGGAGTCGGCTGTGAGTCGTCTGGTGAGCCAGATCGCCACTATGGAAGTCCAAAGGGCTGTGTTGTTTATCCCAAAAGGTAGCTGCTCACACGATCAGCCTTGTTTCCAAACGAGTTTCCAATGTCAGTGTATGGAACAAACGGATAAAAACCAAACTAGGTATAACCACTGCAAACAGTAGTAATATTAAAAAGGCACAGAAAACCGGGTCTGTCTAAAAACAAGTATTTAATTGCTACGCGTTTCTCAGTCCGTAAAGGACAGTTTCCTCAGGCATATACAAAGGTGTTCAACAGGCTACCATTTATACCTGACAGTGACCCGGAATCTAATGTGGAGGTCATCTCCAAAGACTTGACAATAAAATGTTAAAAAACAAAAATACAATAAAAAATTGAACATGTATCGAAATTGTGTTTGAGCAGCAATCAGATAATATATTCATATCATGCAAAAAACAAAAAACAAAAAGAACAAACATAAAAACAACATGTATTTGCATTGATGGGTAACACCTCTGATAGTGTTTCTGAAAAAGTGCTAAACCTGTGTATGTATCCTATCCTATAGATAAACATGTTGTCACCTCATAAGACTATTGGGTTATATGAAAATAAAATCCCAATGGTGACTGTTGTTTGGTGTGCAAAACAAATCTGTATATAATCAATAAAGAATATGTAAAAGCTAGAAAAAATATATATATATATGTTTTCCTCTGGGTTGGGCTCGAACCCTTGACCTTATGTATGCTAGGCTTTTACTGATCTAAAAGAGCTATTCAGATATGACAACAAATGGGATTGATATCACTCGTAATATACCAAATAATAGTAGATAATATGGATGTATTAGAAATATGAGTTTGCAGAAAACATTGTTCTTGTAAAGAGCCCTCATATCTTATATTCTAGAAACAAAAATAAGATGGTTATGATCGATAGTTTCTAGATAGAACAAGAAAAATGGTCTTTTATGTGTCTAGACAATGATTTAAGGAACGCTATCTAAAACTGGCGGTCCCAAATATAAATTGAATGTCTATGTAAATGTTGAAGGTGTTGGATGAAGATTAATGAAAGAATATAGCAATCCTTGTTTGGAGAAATATAATCACGCTATATGCTAGCTGTTGTAATACTGGTAAAAAAGTGATGTAAAAATGGTAAAAAATTGTTCATGAAAAAAACCTATTGAGAAATATTAGAAAAATATATATATTAAAAAATAAAATAATGAATTTCTAATTTCTAATACATCCATATTATCTACTATTGTTTGGTATATTACGAGTGATATCAATCTCATTTGTTGTCATATCTGAATAGCTCTTTTAGATCAGTAAAAGCCTAGCATACATAAGGTCAAGGGTTCGAGCCCAACCCAGAGGAAAACACATATATATATATATATTTTGTCTAGCTTTTATATATTCTTTATTGATTATATACAGATTTGTTTTGCACACCAAACAACAGTCACCATTGGGATTTTATTTTCATATAACCCAATAGTCTTATGAGGTGACAACATGTTTATTTATAGGATAGGATACATACACAGGTTTAGCACTTTTTCAGAAACACTATCAGAGGTGTTACCCATCAATGCAAATACATGTTGTTTTTATGTTTGTTCTTTTTGTTTTTTGTTTTTTGCATGATATGAATATATTATCTGATTGCTGCTCAAACACAATTTCGATACATGTTCAATTTTTTATTGTATTTTTGTTTTTTAACATTTTATTGTCAAGTCTTTGGAGATGACCTCCACATTAGATTCCGGGTCACTGTCAGGTATAAATGGTAGCCTGTTGAACACCTTTGTATATGCCTGAGGAAACGGTCCTTTACGGACTGAGAAACGCGTAGCAATTAAATACTTGTTTTTAGACAGACCCGGTTTTCTGTGCCTTTTTAATATTACTACTGTTTGCAGTGGTTATACCTAGTTTGGTTTTTATCCGTTTGTTCCATACACTGACATTGGAAACTCGTTTGGAAACAAGGCTGATCGTGTGAGCAGCTACCTTTTGGGATAAACAACACAGCCCTTTGGACTTCCATAGTGGCGATCCGGCTCACCAGACGACTCACAGCCGACTCCATCTACCTCATCTGACCCACCCACAGGTCTTCCGAGTGAGACCCCCAGCGTACTGACTGCTGGTCCTGAATGTCAGCCTGCCTGTATGCACCCAGTTGGTTATAGGTGCCACTCCACTTGTGAGTAGATTTTATTATAACTACTGCTTTCCAGTGTTCCAAACTGATTCACACTATGTTGGCGCCCCTTGTTTTTCTATCCTTCTGCATTTCTACCATATATTATACACTCGGATCAAGCCAGTTTCGTAACTGGTAGAGAAGCAAGATATAACACCATTAGAACACTCCAATTGATAGACCACGCCAAACTTAACAAGACAGACATGGTTGTTGTCTCTGCTAATGTTGAAAAAGCGCTTGATCGCATAAATTGGGATTTTCTATATGCCACTCTTAGTAAAATCAGAATGGGCAAAATTACACTACAACAAATTAAAAGTTTATATAACTCCCCCACAGCACAAGTAAAAAGTAATGGTCTTCTTTCAGACCCCTTTCCCATCAATAATGGGACAAGACAGGGTTGGCAACCCTCCCCACTCCTTTTTGTAATAAGTATTGAGGTATTAGCACAGAAAATTATGCAAATCCCACTTATAACTAGAATAACTATTGGCCCTCACAACTATACAGTCTCCATACCTGCAGCATTAAAAGACCTCAAAGAATTCGGAAAATATTCTAATTTCCATATAAACAATCAAAAATCAGTAATATTAAACATAACTTTACCCCCAAAAGTATACCCTACCTTACTGGAATCTTGCCCCTTTAAACCCCAATGTAAAGCTTTAAAATATTTGGGCATATATTTATCTCCTAAGCATACATATACCCTTAAAATGAACTGCACCACCAAGGCATGTCCTGGCAGCGGCCATGATCGGCTGCATAATTGGGAGGCTTTGCATTTTAGTCAGATAATATGACAAATATCTAACACTGATGCAGGAATAAATCAAAATAAACGCCAAATAAATTAGTCTGAACTATCATAGCGTGGGAAGTCATCTTCAAAAATTAGTTGCACCTAAGCTGGAACCCTATTCTGGACTGTTAAACGCCGTGGCGGTGGCCTGGTCTCACTGACATCATGGAGTTTGCGGAAGTATGGGAGGCAAACCTTAAGTCAATAATAGTGGAGCACTAATGTGGCCTAGAGAAACAACTGTCTGCTGCAATGGCCCAGATTATACCAACAAATGGCCAAATTATTCCCTTTAGCAGGGAGCTAGTAGAGGAGAAGACGTCATACTTGGAAGGTGTATTTATACGGGAGAGTGCTACATCATTTCCTCAGGCAAACCAACCTTTGGGAGCTATGAAGAATGTTTGTATGGTCTCACTATGTGACCCAAGATTTACAGCAACTATGAGAGGCACTAGCGACATGAAAAGGGCATGGAGGAAGTCGGCTAACGGTGCTGGTCAACATAAATGAGGGTAAAGTGGCGGTGAGCAAAAAACTGATAATAATCCAATGCTACCTTCATAGAAAATGAATGTGCTACAAGATACTCAGAAGAAAAAATCGGCTCCAAGCAAGCAGAGTCATTGTCGATGGGTAAGATTCCTGGACTATAGCTACCTTCCTGTTTGTCAAGCGGTCCGATCCCTGTTTCTTGTATTGTTATATTGTTGGGGACATGTTTGAGGCTTCTCCTGATATAACTAGCAAGCAGATGTCCCTCATCAGGCAGGAAATCGGTGGAGAATAAATGGACTCTCATTAATGGTCAGACGCCTGTTAATGAGCTGTGTATGGCTTGACTTTGTTCCCTGGCTGAGAGAGTTTATTCTTGTATTGCTTTATACTCTTTTTTATTAGGTATTAATCGGTTCTTATGTATTGTTTGTTATGCTTTCCATGTTCCACAAATTTTAGGAAGTTTCCCACATACAAATCTGCAAACATACTCCTGTTTATAGGTAATACATTGGTGTTTAATATATTTTTATATGCTTTAGCACAATACTTGCTAGATGGTTCTTTACTTATTTCAGTATACTCATGTCATGATTCATGATAGTATGGTACAACGTAGTTGATACTACCTCCCATATTACTTGAGCCATATTTATGTAGAAGGGGGAGAGAATATTTATATGTATTTATATTATATGTGTTTGACTATTTTAGATTATGGTGTATATGCTCAGGATACCTATGCCCACTAATTACTCATTGTGCCTGGCTGTTCAACATGCTATATTTCAAGGGTTATCTCTCTATGGTGGTTGGGCTAGTATGTTACTTGACCTATACACTGCTGGCATAAGTGCATATGAGGGACGTCCTTTTACATATGATCCTGTTTAGAGTTTAAATAGTGGAGTATGGAACCAGAAAAAAAGTCTAATAATACACACTCATTATAGATATATTATTTTTTTAATATACCTCTAGCTTAATATATTTTATTTAAATATCCTGAATGTCCGACTCAGTCCGAACAAGTCATATGCTGCCTTAATTTACAGTTTTCAATACGCAATAAGGCTGATATCTCCAGATAAGAGCGTAAACCTAGGTGACAACTTTTGCAGTACAGAGCTGATTATTTTGGCCCATTTTGAGTTATTATTATTGTTGGTTCAGCTGTAGCACATGGTCTATATAAGGGTTAGTTGTGGTCAAGAATATCATGGGATTCCTAATTATTTATGATGTTCGTAGTTCCCTCAGTTTTTACTGGCTCTTAATTGTAGTTGTTTAACTTAGCTCACCACAATGTTGAGAAATGCAACTAACCTCCATCACTGAGAAGTTAGCTTAACTATTTACAGTGACATTTACATGGATTACAATTCTACTGATATAGTGGACCTGTTTTTGGGTATAGGGCCCGTACCCAGAGGACAAAGTCTATATTTATAACAAGGAGATAAATGATTTCCCTAGATAACAAAATAGATGTCACTTTAGCTGAGTTTAGGGCCAACATCAGTCCCTTATTACCTCCTAGTTTTTAGAAGTTTATACAATGCTGGTCTCTTGTAATCCAAAATAGTGGTAACCCTATACTATGATGATACAGCTGGAACACAATGGTTTTATTCTCACCATATAGATTTTGGAATACAGTGGTAAATGACCATAATATAAATGAGTCTGTTGAACATATTTGCTTATGATGTCATATACAGGGCACATCTCCCCCCTTCCCCTTTTTATAGTGGTCTGGTATTTGTTATACTATCCAGACACTTCTTTGTGGTCACCCTCCTAATCACCGCTACTAATCCCACTTAATTTTAGAATTATTAGTTTGGTACTTTAAAACCCACTTATCTCACAATCATCCTTATTATGTGATACTCTCAATATTTTACTCGGATTAGTTTTTTTTTTTTTTTTTTTTTAAATCACAGTAGGTATCTCACATTCTCCAGATATATTTATAGTTTTTCTGTGACAGGATTCACAGTTTATTTTTTCTCTATCTATTCTATAATTAGCTCATAAGAGACACCTCTTTACCATATTATCAATATTTTTTTCTTTGTATCTCTGGTATATACGCTATAGTAAGTATATAGATCTCTTGTGTGAGCCTTGTTTCAACTCAATCTAACCCTAAAGGAAACTTTACTAACCTTTTAATTGTATTCGTATTTTGAAAATGTGAGGTTCCTCTTTAAGTTGTTTAAACTATTCTGTGATGTAACAGATGTGATTGCATATTTTTTTATCAAGGCATTTGATATGACTCCTCTTTCTGTATCAGCACCTCATTTGAAGTATTGTTTATTTTCCCTCAATAAAAAAAATATTTTAAAAAAAATAAAAAATAAAAATAAAATGAACTACACCAGACTACTCTGGAATCTACAAAAAGATCTCCTATTGTGGACCGTCCTATCTCTTGGTGAGGTCGTATCCAAGCATTAAAAATGAATGCCTTACCCCGAGTGCTATATATCCTACAAGCGGTTCCAATAACATTATCCATCACATTCCGTAACACATTGCAGAAACTCTTTAGCTCTTACGTGTGGGGACATATTAAACCTAGAATCATTAAAGGAACAATGTATCACCCCATCCAGAAAGGGGGACTAGGCCTCCCCTGTATAGGCTCATACTATAAAGCGGTCTGTCTACAGAGAATTCTAGACTGGCAATTTAACACACATACCAAAGCATGGATACCCATAGAATCCCATATTGGGTGAAATGGATAGTCACTGACACCATCTATAATCCTCACCCAAATTATGTCCGACGTTGGCACACGGATTTAGGTAAAGAACTTAGCACCTTAGAATGGAATCTAATAATTAAACATACGAGAAAATCATCTCTGTCCACCAGGTTCCTAGAGACCAACTATAAGATTCTAACTCGATGGTACCTCACTCCTACACGAATCAGGTGTATATTCCCAAGTGCATCTGATGTTTGTTGGAGGAAATGTGGTGAAAAAGGTTCAATGATCCATATCTGGTGGTCCTGTCCCAGATTAAAACCTTTTTGGTCTATGATTGATACTTATATTAACTAAATTTTGGACCAAGATCACACATTTCAACTCGAACCTTCAATCACATTACTAAACCTATTGCCTAAACACAATTGTAAAATCCAATTAAGACTAATACAGCTCACCCTCAACTCAGATAGATCCCTTATAGCTACTCTATGGAAAACACAGATGATTTCTAACCTTCTCACATGGAGAAAGCATATGGAGAACACTTTAAAACTAGAGGAATATGGTTACTTTCATTTGGCCGATGGACATTTGGCTGACGGACATTTGGCCGAAACACAAGTGGTTGTCAGATAACAGTCTGGCCACGAGATAGATAGATTTGATAGATAGATACATAGATTAGATAGATCAATAGATGCGATAGATAAATTTGATAGATAGATGATAGATAGATTTGATAGATAGATAAATAGATATATTTGATAGATAGATAATTTCCCAGAAAGAGAATTACAAGACGTGTGGGCTGAGACCCATGGTAAGGTTCCCAGAGGCAGTTGCGGCACCTGAGGATCTGATTAGAACAGAGAACTCTGGAACGTATATATATATATATATATATATATATATATATGGAGAATGTTTATATAGGTATATATGTCTGTAATTAAATATATACACATATAAATACATATATACACATATAAATAC